>NC_062192.1:8020566-8110566 GCF_912470025.1 Vespa velutina | reverse complement strand
ACAATAATAATAGTAATAATAACGACGACAGCAATAACGGCAGTAGTAATGCCAGTTGCGATAGCGTCGGTAATAATAATAGAGAAACGACACCGAGTGGGTACCAAAGTCTCCCTTATCAAGCTCATCATCATCATCATCATTATCATCATCATCATCAACAACAGCAGTATTATGCTTCCACGCTCTATCACCATCATCACCATCATCATCATCATCCAGATAGCGTGAGACCGCTCGCGGCCGGCTCGCCTGTTCTCTCGCCGGTTCTTTCGGTCCAACCGATAATGATGCAACTATCGAGTAGTCAACCTGCCAGTCCGTGTAATTAATGGTCAATAGACACTTTCTCGATATGTGTTCATCATTGATCGTTCGTTCGATCGTTATTCAACTAAATGCGATAATGAGCTGTGTGAATTGAAAAAGACTTCATAAAAGAAAACAGTGCCTTTCGTAGATTCGATTCGATGACACGTAATCGAACAAACTGACAAATCCAATTTGAAAGTTGGTAGTTTAATTGCCAATATCCTAAATACCAAAGACTATCATCTAAGCATCTCTTTCTTTCATTCTCTATTTTCTACGCGTTTCGCGTTCTAACTTTCTATGAAAATTTATCAATCAAATGATTATTAAGTAGATAAATACGTGTTTGCGTACATGAACGAAGTGATATTTCAGTGAAGTGCACTAAATATTTACACGTAAGTATGCGAAGAAAACTATGATAATCATATCTATCGCAGATCAATTTTTTTTATTATTCCAAATGGTAGCTACGATGACAATGAAGATTTTTGAAAAAAATATTATACGTGATTTGGTTTAAATATCGGTCAATTATTTGCCATTACAAATGGAGAATCTTTTTTTTCCTCATGGATTATTTAAAAAAAAAAAAGAACATAACGTCATACCATTTTTATTGTATTCTATCATTGGTAGCCGTTGACAAAATTTCTACTAAATTCAGCGGCCGGTACGTTGTGTGATTGCTCGTTATACAAAATCTTTAATATTTGTTTTTAACAAACATTAACAGATAATTGTCGTGCATATGAGATTCTATTTATATACATATTATAAATATGTATACTTATTGAAAAGGTAAGAAAAGAAATTGATTTTTTTTTTCTATTTTCAGTAAAGAGAACTTAACGTGCCTTTATATCATAATTACATATAATTACACGTTTCTTCTCGTTTAATTTAAAAACGTTTCTACACATAAAACAACGATCTTTAAGAAAGTATTAATTCGTATCTTCTACGACTAATCATATCACGTCGTGCGTACTTATACACACGTATTACCAGTATTCAAAATGTTTGAGTTGACGATTAATACCAAAAATCAGTACGCGATATAACGTGTTATTTTAATAAATATATAATGTTTAACTATTACAAAGAGCTTCGTATCTCTTTTGTTCGATTTAAATATATATGTATATATATATACATATATTGTCTTACCCTCTTCATATGTATGTATGTATATATGTAAAGTACCTATGAATGCATGTATGTCATATAATCGTAAAAAGCAAATTTGGATATTTCGAGGAAGAAATATGCCATGCATAGAATTTAACGCGCAATAATTCTGTAACTCTACGAGTCGACGAAAAGGAGTTAACCCTTCGTATTAAGATTATAAAAGCAGACGCTCCTACTTCGTCCAATCAGAAGCGATCGAGCGTAAAATCCCACCTCTTCGACGATGCTAAACACCCACTCCCGGCGGTCCTAGCTTGGAAGGCCGCAAACAGAGTAACCAATCACGGTTCATCTCTCTAAGCAGGTAAGTAAATATGTTGTATTTTTCTGTGAATGAAAAGAAACAGTTATTAAATCTTAAATAACTTACAATTAATATATAATTATTTTTTATCTCATTAAATGTCAACAAAAAAAGAAACAGAAATACAGAGAGAGAGAGAGAGAGAGAGAGAGAGAGAGAGAGAGAGAGAGAAAGAGAGAGAAAAAGAAGAGACCATCATATCAATAATAGAATATTGATAGAATAATATTTAAATTGGCCGCGTAATCTCCTCTGTAAAATGAATCCATTTCTCGCAAGGATTAAACATAAAAGCGTAAAAGCAAAAGACGCTTTCACGTAAAAGGGGTGGGGGATGGGGGAGGTCCTTGGTAGAGTCATTTCTATGTATATGTTATATGTTTCTTTTCTTTTTTGGACATTTAGACACACATAATATAACGAAGGCCAGCCGTTACGGCGTTTGGAAGCCGTCCCTTTGAAATTCGAACGTTCATTCCTACTCCGCCCACGGGTATTCTATTATACTAGTTTAAAAGGAGCGCGACAGGAGCACGATTGAAGTGGAAACTCGTTATTACTGCCTGTTCTTCAGAAACCACCGTCGATGGGTGTCAGCTTTCCCCTCTCGTTCTCATTATTTCTTATCAAAATGTGAATGAGAAGAAATTTTCATTCGATCCGCGCCAGCCATCTTGACTCTATGGCGCAAGTTTTAAACCTCGATCGTGCGATTGCCAAAAGGAAGAAGGTGAACCGAAGCAGAATTGGAAAAAAAATGATAACGTAAGTTACATATTAATTTTTTTTTAAATATTCATCAAATAAAAAATACCTAATAGTTATCGCGAAAGCGCGATGAAATACCTACGCTCGTTCGTCTTCTCTATGGGGCTTCCTTAAAATACAGGGGCAATATCTTCTTCTCGTGATGTTTCTTCCTACGGTACGACGCCACCGTGAACGCGTTTCGCTCGATTAGGAGCTGCGCCATGATGAAAATGCAGCTAATATAAATTGGCGAAACTAAGAAGTTTCTCTCTGTCTCCTTCTCTTGCGGTGACGAGCGTTCAGCGAACCTTTAATTTATAATTAGAATGAAAGTTCTCGAAAACTCGAGAAATAAGAAAATTTTTGTTTTAATACCAGTAGATTCATTGTTTAATCTATATCAAGTAATTGTGTTTAAACATATATATATATATATATTTAAACACAATTAAATTAACGAATACTGTATAATCTCTCAATATTGAATGACTTTTCGAAACACCCTGTATATCGCTATTTTGCATACCAGTCTCGAAAAGTCATAAGAGTAACTAAGAAAGAGAAAGAGAGAGAGAGAGAGAGAGAGAGAGAGAGGAAGAGAGAGGCGGAGCACATAATTAAGAAAGTCTCAGTACTCTTCTCTCTCTCTCTCTCTCTCTCTCTCTCTCTCTCTCTCTCTCTCTCTCTCTCTCTCTCTCTCTCTCTCTCTCTCTCTCTCTTTCAAGACGACGAAGACATCGGCTTCTCTCTCGCGGTGGTGGCAAAGCGGCCTGCCTCTTTCCCCGTTTTACATTCGGCAGTACAAATAGCTCGACGACCCCTGGCCTCGTGTCGGCTCCTCTCATGTTTCTTCCTCAGAGTGCTTGTCTCTCTTGTCGCGCACGCTTCACGCTTCTGCGCGCCCACACCCTTGCTTGTCTCTCTCTCTCGCTCTCTCTTTCTCTCTCATATACACCCTTTCTTTCTTTCCTTCGTCGTCGACGATGCCGATGTCGACGCCGACGCCGACGCCGACGCCGACGCCGACGATGTCGACTTTTGAATCTCTACTTCCTTTTCTTTTCTCTTTTCTCGTATGCCGAAGAACTGCCTGGCGGAGACACATTAGCCGTATTCCGAGTTTGCATGGCGGAACGCCTCCTTTTCCTCGTCCTCCTGTACCACCTTTTTCTTCTTCTTCTTCTCCTCTTCCTCCTCTTCTTCTTCTTCACTCCCTTTTCCTTCTTTCTTGTACCATCCCCACCCTCTCTAGCACGGTTATTATGAGGATGGATAGAGGTTGGAGCCGCCTTCCACGTATCCGTAGAGACCTAATGCCATCGACTTCTAAATTGTGTAAATTGCTAAATGAATGTGAAACGTTTAACTCCCACCAACTCACCTACCTCCGCCCCCTCACTTGCTCTCTCTCTCTTTCTCTCTCTTTCTTTCACTCTCTAAGACCAACCCTTCTCTTTTATTTCCTTTCTTTCACAGAGAAAGCATCGTAACACAAGCAATCAAAATACGACGCACTTTTCGGATGATATCCCTAATGTGTCCCTTTGATCGCCCAATTGTATTTTCCAATCTGTCTTCAAATTTATTTTCTTGGTATAATATTTTATATGAATATGTTTTTTTTCTTTTTCGTTGAAAGTATTGAATTTCTCGTGACTAAACTTACTTTAAACATTTTCGAAAATCGGTTATTTTTCTCTCAAATTCTTCTTCGTCTTTTTTATCTTCTTTTTTCTTCTTTCTATCCTTTAATCTTTCTTGTTGATTATATTTTCAAGACAAACGTGCATATTGATTTACATACATTTATATGCATGTGTATTAGAGTATAAAAATTGTACCGTTTCAATCATGAAATCTAATGAAATTTTTTATTCGCGTCCCTACTTATCCTTACAGACGTTTAGAAATGTTTAATGATATAAATTCATGTATTTTATGAAGTATAAGTATAATAAAAAGAGAAAACAATATGAGAATATATAAGAGGAGAATTTTACTGTATCAAGAATCCACGTTATACAATCATGCTGAAGAAGTTCCCTTTTTCTTTTCTTTTATTTTACTGATGACAGAAAAAAGAGTGTACAGTCTCTAAGGTGCTCTTTATTCCTGTGTTTTCTGTTCCATATATATTTTACACTTTTTTATGTCTTCAAATATAACGAGCGTTAGAGAGACAAAGAGAGCAGGTTTTCAAAGTATACACCGAGCGAGACTGTGATCACTTTTTTCTTATATTATCCGAGCGATTTGTCGGATTAATTCGCGCTTAGATGGTCCACGCCTATCGCTGGATTTATTGCAAAGAAAATTATTTCTATTACAGAATATATTGCACACATTCTTCTTGTACCTTATATTCTGATAGCATGTAGTTACATTCTCATCGATATGAATACATCATGTAAAGACGATGTAATGTCCACAAATTAAAAAAAAAAAAGTCGGATTAACTTTAAAGAAGAATGATAAAGCTTGTACAGCTTAACGTATATATACGAAAAACATTTCGAATTTTATTTATTGATTGTTGAGAATGAACCATCACAGATGACTTCTTTTTTATGTATCCTATGTATGAAGTGTATATATATATATAATTATTGGAAAACAGTAAATTGTATAATTTTGAAAAGGATTTGATGTTAAAACATCCAGATTCTACATAGATATCGAAATAAAAAGAAAATTATACGCGATGCGTTGTTAATTTTTTTATAATGTTTTTACAATGTACGCGAAAATTCTAAAAGTAGATTTTTTTTTTATTTGCACAAGGATAATAGAACCGTGATCTTTTCACATAAAAGTTTCTTTGAACATCAATTCCGTATCTATGTTATTTCTGTTTTTTTGGTTTTTGATTCCAGAAGCAAAACCATGTGCTTTATTGAAAAATACTAAATAAAAAAGCTCCATTCTCTTGACTGGACCATCTAATGTACGTTGTATGTACAAACTGAGTATGAATACTTAATGCTAGCCATTGTTTTCGTCCTTTTTGATTTGGTCCACTTGTTTCTCATCATTTTTCTCAACCGCATTTTCAACAACATCTTCATCCTTTTCCGTCTTAATCGAAACATCTAAATCTTCTATTTTGGTTGTTTCTACATTATTCTCCGGATTTGGATCACGATTTTCTTCTCCTTCTTCTACAGTTTGAGATACCTCTTCCGATGCAGTCAAAGATGTGTTTCCGTCAAAGTTTTGTTGCTGTTTTCCAAGGCCTATTTGCGTTTCTATCAATTCAAGTTCTTCGAGCAAAGCTTTTTCTCTTCTTTCAATTTCCTCTGTGATAATGGAAAAAAAAAGAAAAGAGAAAAGAAACAAAAATTATTAAACAATAATATTGTTAAAAGGACTACAGAAAAAATAAATTTACAATTAAAAGTGATATAAATACAAACCATGAAGTTCTTTCGCAGATTGAGCAAGCAAACTTTCAGTCTGAGGATTTTTTCGTTTTGGTATGTAGTATATAGAAGGTTGAGTACGTGTCTTTATAAACGAAGCAAGTGGTAATTGCGCAGCACGCCAATCTTGAAATTGTCGACTTCGCGCCAACTTTGCTTCTAATGCTCGTACTTCCGCTAATTGTCGTTTACGCGATAAAAATAATTGTTGTCTTTCTCGCCGTAATTCCTCTTTTTCTCTTCTTCGTGCTTCTTCTACCCGTGCTTCTACCTCCGCTTTTTTATCTTCCTACAATTATATTAAAAGAAAAGCCTTGATTTTAGAAATTAACATAATTAATTTATGTTCATTATTTACCTTTGCTTTTAACTTGGTCTCTTCTAATCTAAATTTTTGCAAAGTACCCAAAAGCGCACCAAACATTCGTTTATTCCTTTGTCGACTACGTTCATCTATTCTTTCTCTTCTGATAACTTCTTGACGTGAAGGAATTTCTCTGGGTGTAGCAATTACTCTTGATGACACAGCAGGCTGTGATAAGCAAACATAAATATTTATAAGTTTACATAAAACAATAACAATATGTTATAGAAGGATAATATTACCTTAATAGCAGTATCATCTTCATCTGCACTGTCATCAGCAGTCGAAGGAACGCGAGCACTCAAACGACTAAAAACCGTTTTTGGTTCTCCATTAGATGCTTGCCAACGCCTTTTTGCTCCAGGTATTTCATTATTTACGAAATCTGATACGACTCGTCGACGATCTTCTTGCAATGGTCGCTTTTGGGATAGTCTGCTAATAATACAACTAATTATTACATTTGATGTTCTACAAGTTTTCCAAAAAATCAACTTTATTATATAATGTTTTAAATTATTAATTTGATTTATTGGTTGATATCTAAATATAGATATAGTAAATATTAATACTGCTGAATATCATCGGAACATTTAGGTTATGTTTCAAAACACATATTGCAAATGTACTCTTATGTGCAAAGAAAACATATTTCATAAATAATAGTGTACTAAATTAATATCGGTCATCGTATCACATTTAGCAGAATAAATATTAGGGTATGTTTGACCTGGGAGGGGGTTGTATCGGTCCGTTTTCACCGTCAGGTAGGTCCCGGCCCAAAATTTTTCGAATACTTCGATCGAGACCTCTCAGTCCATCGCGAGCAGCCTCCAATTGAGCTTCTAAACGATCGGCACCCCATGGTTCTTGCGACTCTAATTTCCTCATTTAAGAAATTTTAATATACTTAGCGTAGCTGTAAAAAGAATTCATTTAATTAATAACGGAGCTCACGAATTGTTGTTGAAAGCATCACTAAAGGGGGGAGCCACCTACAATTCTTATCCTTCGCCAGATCAATAACAGTTTGGAGTTTCCTTAGTAGTGGTAATGCTGAAAATGGTAATTTCAGTGAATTTTTTTCACAAAATAATACATATTGCAATACTTTTTAATATCTCGAAATAATTTTCATTTAATTATTAATTAATCCTTTCAAATTATTGATTTTATTGGCTGTACTCTGTGCGATCGTTTGCTATTGGTGTCAGGAAATTTCTTTCATAGGTTATGCTGAATATGATTTCGAATGATTACTCTTATTTGTATAAATATTAGATTATTATAAAGAAAAGTATAGACACAATATCAATAAAAACTATTTTATTTATTCATATGGTAATATATATCGATAACTCAACATTATATTTTTTGATCATTACTACGCACGCGTAAGTTTTATACCGATGACAAGTGGCGGCAAGATCATGTAGCGACAATTCGGTAAATTAGGCTTGACTACAGTGTGTGTAGTGTATTTGAGTCTACCTTTTATTCGTTAAATAGAATGTGAGAAAATTTTATGTTATTTAAAAGACATTAAAAGTTTTATGTTGTTTTAATATTTTTATTCAATAATTTATAGAGTTTATTATATCGTTCGTATAAGTACTTAATAAGTTTGTGTAATGGTAGAATTTATTACGTAAGATAAAATGTGTCCGTAGTTCAAACATATGAAATTTTTATTTCTCATAAAATATAAAAGAAATAACAAATAATTGTGTGATACAAAATTTTATATCTTCTATATTTTTAATTAAATTTTTCTAATTTAATGAATATCATAATTTATTTTAGATGAACATGTTGAGGTTACGTCTTTCTCCAAATATTTCTAAAATATGCAAACGCAATATAGGAATAATAGCACCTGCTCTCCAAAAGGCTACTGATCCTATACAAAAACTTTTTATAGATAAAATTCGAGAATATACTAATAAGAGCCAGTAAGCGTTACATATCAATTATCATTCTATACATTTATTTTTTCATACTTTGTTTGATTCTTTATTAATTATAAAATGAAGTTACTAAATCAATATTTTTATTTCTGAACATAGGGGTGGAAAATTAGTTGACCCAACTCCAGAAATTGAAAAAGAAAGAAAAGCTGAATTAGAAAAACTTGCTACTCAATTTGGTTGTTCTCCTGGCACAGATATGACAACTTTCCCAACATTTACTTTTACTGGTATGTTGTATAACTTGACCAACCTTCTATTAAAATTTGAAAATATTTTATTCAAATGACGAATATAATACTTAATTTATTAATTTGTATTTCTTAGATCCACCAATAGATTCAGGAGTATCAAAAAGTTAGATATATCAACATGATCTTCAAGTAGAAAATGTATATATAAAATCATTCAATGTAAAATGTTCATTGTAAAAAAATAATAAATAAATAATTTGAGAGAGATTGTATTTCCATTATTTTTATTATTATAGTATTATAAATATACAAAATAAAAAAAACCATAAAATATTACACTTCACACGGCAAAAGTCCTGTTTTGTTGACCATTTCCGCTAAAATACTCATTTGACACTTATTAGCTATAGACTTACATTTTTTTGCATACTGTGCAATTTCTTTTGCACACACTAATGTTTTAAAATCACCACCACAAGTACAACGTTCATCCATATTTCCTCTCTTAATTTCAAGACATTTACTGCATTGTAAATCTTGGAGTATATATGCCATACTCTTGCGATTTAATATATTTATTAGTAAAAATTCTATTTCTTTATTATCATAAATTGTTTCACATAGAGGGCACTTCCACATACACCTGAAAATAATATAAATATTTCTTGTTTTGGATAAACTATAACATAATATACTTATAATATTATGCGATATTATTATACATACTTATTATTTTCTACATGTACATAAGTATCTTTACAAAGATCTATATCCCTGGTATGATTACATCCTTTGCATATGATCTCGGGCAATATGAGAGATATGCACGGATCTTTCCATTCAACATCATCACCAAAACCACCTACTCTTATTAATCGCAACAAATTTGTTTGTAAATTATATACTTCGTTCTCAAGTTCTTTGTCCAAAGATAAAACCTATAATTAGAAAATTTGGTTTAAACTTTGATATATTTTTCATTATGCATACTAATATAAACATTAGATAAAAAAAACAATACCTTGCATACAGCTTTTATTAATTCAAGTGCTGGATTAATTGTTTTATTATCTTTGCCATCTAGATTTAAATCAGGATGTTCTTGACATGTTAATACTTTTTCTGGCATTTTTTTATGTATTTTCTGTATTATTCTATAAAAATTAATATTATAAACTTTAATAATATATACAAAAAAAATATTATCGATTTTGATATATATATATGACACTGACTGAAAAAGTTTTTGTGACATTTCTCCTGAAATAAGTTTTTTAGCAAAATCTGCTGTATTTTCCAATGCACCAAGTCCGAGTGGTGCAATAAAATCTTGACTACAATCAGTTCTTTTTTTATGTAAAAGATTATCAGATGTTTCTTCGTTTGTACATATATGTTGATAAGTAGCACTTATGTATCCTGCAATAATAGCATTAAAAGTACTTTGACATGCTACTTCTTTAGGTAAATAAGATGCCAAGTTCCAGTTCATTACAATTTCAGGCTGAAAGGATTATTTAAAATACAGGTTATTAACAATAGAATTATTAATTTATATTACAACTTTACATGTCATTAATTTCTGTGAAATTTGCTAATCGAAACTTACTGTGTCATCATCATTATTATCATCATTATCAGCAGTAGAGCTACTGGGAGTATTATCTTTTGTGCCACTATTATCATCAGCTTGGGTAGTATTTTCATCTGTAATTTTTTGTATCTTCCCCTTTATGCCAGCATAATTATGCTGTTTATAGATAAAGATATAACAATGACTTTTGTTACTTTTTTCTTGTTATGTATATCATTTTTTCATTTATTATATGATATATAAAATTACTTACCAAATCTAACCAAATTAAATACTCCCAACATTGCTCAGAAGTCATCTCAATGCTATGAAAAAGTTCTTTGTCACGTATAGTAGTAACAACAAATTCTACATACCCTAAAGCATCGGATAATGTTCTCTTTTTTGTGCATACAATGATCTTATTAAAATTTGCAAATACAATGATACAACCAAGATTTTTAAATGCTGCTATCAATTGTATAAATAATTTCTTCATATAATTACATAATATACGATATAAGGCGGGATCATATAACAATGCATTAGGTGAACGCAACCATCTGAAATATTAAAAAAAAATATATATATATACATATGTTAAAAAATTCTGAAATAGCTTCAATAGTATTACAAATTACCTATAAAAATGTATTATTTGATAATCTGCAAAGACATTTTTATACACTGTTACATCACGTAACCATGCATTTACCATAATTTGTAATATTTTAAAAGCGGGACTACATAATGTAGTTTCGTCATAACTTGGAATTGAGGCAATTGGCGTATCACCTGTTACCATTTCCTTGTAATTGTAAAAAAAATCATATTTAAATATAATTGACTAAACAAGTCATGTGTCATATATAGTTAATACCTGTAATGATGCTTTTTGTATGTTGCTAAATGCAACAAATGTATTAGTACCATCAATAATATGAACATTATGATGTTGCAATAATGTATTTACTGCAAGGCTCTCTATATCTAATTCTACACATACACTAGAATATGTAGCTGCATTATTTATAATGCAGCTTGTACTTTCTTCGAAGGCAGTTAATAATCTATAATTTTTTAGAATATTTGTGTTTACAATATTTATATTATTAATTATTAGTTATTAATCAGAAAAATATAATAAAGATTACCTGCTGTCATCATTTTCATTACCACCAAGGTCAGGTTTCTCAGTTGGAGAACACCATAATATAAAGTTATTTTTCTGTAAATGTCTAGCATAAAATAAATCTGCTCCAAAAAGAGTTGGATCAGCTGGTATATTTCCAATAGGAACATGAAAGAATCTGCATTGTTCTACCATTAACTCTAATATTTGTTGAATTTTTAAATAATGTCTTATCATCATTTTAGCACCTAATTTTTGCCATTCCATTGTATGATATAAGTTTTCAACATCACGAACATGTGTATTAATTAATGGGAATTCATGGAGTAAAGGCATTTCTGCAGTTAAAGTTGCTCTATCTATGTAAATATGTGAGTCATGAACAATTAAATGAAGTTTATTAATAAATGATATGTTTATGTAAGAAATAAATAAAATGATAAACTACTTACCTGTTGCTGTTTGCAAGATTACAACTGTATTACCATGATTTTCATTTTTATATGCTTGTAAAGCTGCTTGTAATACTCTACACATTTGCTGGAAATTTGTTTCTACTTTAACTACAAATTTCATTGTATCAGGTAATGTTTTTACTTTGTCCTGTCCAATTTTCTCTACACTATAAATATATTTAACATTATTGTAATAATGACAATACAAAAAAATTATTTCTTTATACTTTATTATGGATTATATAAGCTTACGTTATATTTTTCTCATGTGTATATAATGCATTTAGGTTTGGCATTTGATTAGATGAAACTGAATCCAAGATAAATATATGTGCTCGTTTACTTGCACTTAGAAATAGTCCCCATAAGGATTTTTGATGATTTGCGCTCCAATGATGATATAAAAATATATGATTCATTGATTCCCACTAAAATAAAAATTTTTATAATATTAAATGAAAATATATTAATTTAAAATATTTAAAATAACATTTTTATATATATAATTCAAAATTTTTATATAATTTTACTACCTGTTGGAGATAAGGTTGTACAGCAATACTTTTAAATTGTAATTGTTCTAATAAAAACGTATCAGATCCATCTGGTATTTTTCTTCTTGACTTTGGATCCACAATACACACACATCCTAATTGAAGTATAGCTCTAAATTCTAATGACATTTGAGTCTCATAAATTCCTTCAATATATGGTTTAGTTAAATCCGATATTAAGCCTCTTTAAAAAAATATACAATCATAATATTCAATTGTATTATATATTAACGTGATTATATGTATATTGATTTGTTATTATATCTTACTGATTATGTTGTTGGTACAGTGTTTCTGGTACTGAATATTGATAAAGATTATATACTCTGCGCGATCTTGGTAAAATTCTAGAACATTTTTTCCATAATTGATTTGGACCAGGATCAGGTCTTACTTCACGACTATTTACATAAAAAATACGTGGTACTATAAGACGCACTCTTTGCAAATCATCATCTACCATTATCCACAATCGAAACATGCCAGGTTCATTTGTTGGTGTCAACTGTTAATCACAAGTAAAATTAAATTCTGTAATACGCACAAAAAGAATTATGAAAAAGAGAAATTTATATACTTCAACAATTTGCCATGGCGTCTGAAGTATTTTTTTCTGTGCACGTCGTAAGAAGCCCGATAATGTTGTTGAAGATTGAGGATTTCTTATTACACCAAAACTAGATTCATTATCATTGTCTGCCATTTTACTTTTTTTCTTAATATGTTGTCCTCTTTGTTTAGCTTGAAATTGCCATTTCTTTTTGTGAAATTCCAACCACTTTAAGCGTTCCTCCTGTTAAACATACATAGTTAAATATAAATAAATAGATAGGAGGAAAAACTCAGTAATAATTAATTTAATTATATGAATATACTTTTGTAGTTCCTCTAGGAGGTGGTGCACCTAATATTTCTTTCCAACTTTTATTTTTAATATTATCTTCTTCCTCTTCACTGTTTCTTCTTTTTCTTTTTATAACATTTGCAACAGGTACTTTAAAACTTTCTTTTCTACCTGTTAAATCTTCTATGTCACAAGATTCTGCAACGTTCGCATTACTATCGTTATTTTCGTCACTAGATGTATTTGTTTTATTAAAAAAATCAGTGATCTGTTTTTGCTTATGAATTGCATTCTTCTCCATTACTTTTTTATGCAACCAGTCTGGATGTTTGACTCTTGGAACTGGATTTGCAAGCTAAAAGAAACAAATTACTTAACAAATTTAATTTTGTTTTAATATTTTTTAAATATTTTTATATGCATACCCCTTGCATAGCTGCTGGTATAGTTATAATTTTCTGTATAGCACTTCCAAGCCTTTCAATGTAATAACCCCAATCCAATATTTGGCGTATATCATCATCTTGTATACTTGAATCTTTTAACCATTTTCGTAAATAATGTTTCTTCACTGCTGGATCTGCTTGAAATATGGCCAAAGGCACAGCCCTATAATATTTAAATATAATCAAATGATATAATAAATTTAGTACAAATATGAATTTCTATTTAATTATATTTGATTTTTTATGTACTCAAATATAAAAATAATATAAAAAAATAATAATTATGAGACCGTTCTGTAACAGGTGCACCAACAGGTTTTATAGCTATAACAGATTTACATGCTAAACCTGCATCCTTGAGCATTTCATCTCCTAAAAATTCAGCCAATCTTTTGGCAGTTGTAATTGATATAGACTTTTGTTGCCCATATTCTTCTAATTTACGTGACATAGATTTATTTTCAGTTATAAGTTCATATAAATCCATATCAGGTATATTTGCACACTAAATAATATATATTTTGGACATTAGATAATACACAATGTTATAAAAGATATCTGTGTACATGTGCGTGTATGTGCGATTACTTGTAAAGTAATTTTTACCTTGCTATAAAGAATATCAAGCCAATGATTGGCCACTTTAGCAACAGATGCATAACATTCCTCCAGTGTTTTACCGTGCAAAAATGATTCAAAAACAGAAGATTGAAAATTTTTAATTAATTCTAATTCACCTCTTCTTTTGACCTCAAAACCTTTCAACTCTGCCAAACTACCGTCAAAATTAAATACTGCATATCGTTTTTTTAATTTTTTTCCTTCTTCTTTTGCTGCTGGCAATACCATAGCTAAATATGGTCCATCGACTTCAAAAAAAATTGAATTCTCATGTCTTATTTCATATTTCATATTTTCAGAGTCCACAAGTTCATGATATACATAATTAGTGAATTTTTCCTATTTATTACAAATTTTATATATATATATATAAACACATATATATGAAAACTTAAAAATATTATAAAATAATGATTATTTTTAACATACTTTGACCATATAGTTGAGAATAGCATTAGGATAAGAAATAGTAAGTTTCGATTTTTTTGGGTGAGTAGTATGAACAATCACACTATCTGGGAATGATGCAGGCAACACACACCAAATACCATCTGTATCTAATTCTAATGGTCGACCAACTTGTTCTATGATTTCTCTGGCTTTCATGATAATATTAGCTCCTGTATAGCATACAATACCACCCATTTCCATGCTATGCCACCGTGATCTATTAAATATAAAGTAATCAAATAAAAAGAAAATAAATGTAAAAAATACAATCACTTTAAATAAAGATTAAGAACTTAAACTATTAAAAAATAAATTTAAACATACAAATGATATATACCCTTTTCTCATGACATAGCCATAGAAAGAATTGAGAATACATTTATGAGCTAACTGTAAAGAATCATATAAAACTTCTCTATTTTTGGCAGATTTAATATCAGCTGCATCACCCTGTGCTGTAGCTGCTGTTACTTGCTGTTTAGCAACTTTAGTTAGTGCCTTATATTCATATCGTCTATCTCTGAATGCTCGTACAGTATCTACATAGAAAGAATTTTCTTTTTGACAGACAATTTGAGTTCTTTCTTCCATACTTGTGATTTTGGCCTTTTTGTATACTTTCTTAGAGTATTCTGTAAGTCTTTTTTTTTCAAAAGCCGCTTGTTCTTTTTTAGACAATTGATGAAATGCTCTTTGAGAACCTCCAGGAAAGAATGGAGGGAATTTTTCAATTTCAAGTTGCTGTTGAATTCTTTGGTATTCACCTATGTTAGCAGCCACTAAATAACAAAAATAAAATTAAATAAGCAAATAAAAGCTAGCTAATATTTGGAATTACAAAAAAATTAGGAAAAGAAAAGAGAAAAAATTTTTGATAATGACTATTTATTTTAGAATATCTTATTTTTTAATTTATTATATTTTGTTTACTTACAATATTCTCCCCTCCACATCCATTTCATTTCTCTCTTACAAAGAGCTCCAGGTTTGTTGTAATCACATGCAGCACAGTCAAATTCATTAACCATAGCAGAAGGCTGCAGTCGGTTAGTTAAAATAATATTTGGATACATTGCACCAACATCCAAATGATATATCACAGGATTTTCAAGTCTCAAAGGATGATCCTTCAGAGATTGTAACTTATTTTTTATCTCTATTACAATATCATCAAAATTGGTTATCATATCTATTGGTACTTTTTCTTCTTCTTGGATTGCATATTTTAAAGCACTTTCAACTCCGTTCATTAATTCATTTATCATGTTTGGTACTATTTTAAAATGGCATGGAATATCTGCTCGAAATACCCCACTTTCCAATGCTTCTACATGACCACCTACATATGTTTCTTGATCTAATACATGACCATGCTTAGTTAACTTATTCAGCTCTGCTTCTTCTTTATTAGGGAATATGATATTAGCTTTAAAAGCCTCTACCATAAGAAGAGATTCGCAAAGAGTTCCACTACCTTTTCTAAGTACCTATATTACATAACAATAAAACATGAAATTTGTTATTTATTTATATATATTTTTAAAGCTGTAAAAATATTTTATAAACCTCATCAGGTTCCAAGGGAATAATAGTAGATAACGCAAATATAAATGGATGCACATATTTTTGATATAAATAATAGGTTGCTACTGCATCAGATACAGAATAACTCGCAAGAGTTTGTGGTTCTTCAACTGCTAGTCTACACATTTCTTCAGGATCTAATTCAACTGGATCATATCGAAGCTTTGCTTTTGTAACAGCTTTTAAACCTTGTGATCCAACAGGAAGATAAGAATCACGCCGCACCCAGCTGCAAAAATAATGTATTAATTAAATTTGATAAAATAAACAAGAGTAACAATGTCATACACATACTTCAAACAATCCATATGTATAGCTGGTTTACTAGAGTAAACTCCTTCACGATTTTTTGTAAAACCAATTCTATCTTTCATTGTCATGTTATGAACAGCTGCTCTTGCTTCCACAAAAGGCCAATCAAAAAAGTCACCATTGTATGTGACAAAAATATGTGGTTTGACATCATTGATGTGATCAAAAAATTTCTTTATTGTTGCTTTTTCATTGGGTTCATTATAAATTGTAAATAAACCCTCAAATTCTGGCTTTGGCGTATATTCAAAGTCTTCTATATCTTCTGAAATTATTTCTCTATTTGTTATTAAATATCCCTAAAAACATAGCATATAAAAAATTCATTCTTTTATGATTACATATAATATATATCTGATTTATAATAATGTTGTAGATAAAATTAATACCTGTCCATCTATCATATATGATATCATCATAATTTGATCTGTACTAGCATCTGGAAATTTTAATGGAAGTTTTGTTGTTTCAATATCATATGCCAATACAATTGGATCTGGAGGTTCAATAATATCATTCCTTCTTGTAATAATAGCTGGTTCAGATCCTTTACTTTTAACAGAATACCAAGCACCACAGAATATACCAGCATCAATGGATACTCGTTGATGATGCGGTACATCATATTCCCTTTGTAAAATATTTAATTATAATAAAAAATCAAGCAAGTAATTTAAATATAATTATAACATTTATACCTGATATCAAGAATATTTTCCATATGGTCTACAATCTGTTTTCCCTTTTGTTCTTCAGTTGGATTCAAAACATTAGACAACATATCTGTGTAATAAGTACGACTTTTTTCTCTTTCCTTATTTACTCTAACGGCGCTCATTATTTCACGTCTTACTTTCGTTAAATCAACTGTATTTTCAAAATACAATTTCAAATATTTTTGTTTCAAACCGATTAAATGATTGGACTATAAAAATGAAACAAAGTTTATATTTATTTTTTCTATGAAAAGATATATTATCAGATAAATAAATATCTATCCGTTTAAATCTATTATAATAAATAATAACTCCTTACTAAATCTAAATCTTCTTTACTAATAGGTTCAATTTTAACAACACGACCATTATATTTCTTATATAAAAAAGTAGAAACTTCTTCTAAAGTATCTTTACGACATAAGATATAGAAATATGGACGATATGGTAATGAAATTTTAAATCTGGTACAATCCTCTTCTAAGAAATAGTAGTCTACGCCACTTAATAAGCGTTTGTCATCTTCTCTAATTTCTGTCTACAAATAAAGATATGCATTATCAATAACATAAGCTGATACTTTACTTAAAAAATATTAAACAATTATATATATGCATATATTACAGTATGCATATTAATTAAAAATCCAACTCTTTCTTTTATATCAGTAACTGTGTGAAATCCATACAGAATATCCACTCTTATATTTTCATTAATTTGATTTAATCTTCCTACTGAGCTTTCTCTAAAAAAAAAAAAAGAATATAATGAAAAAGATTCATTATGAATATATAACAAATGATATATATGAAGGGAAAAAATTTACTCGGAAGCTGCACCAGACTCAGGATTAATATCTTTTTGATCATTTTTGATATTTTTTTTATCCATTCGAAACTTTCCTGTATTTCGTAATGATGTCATTTTAACAATTCTCTTTTATAACACTAACAAAATAAAATAATTTTTTAACACGAATTAATTAATGATTCAACTAAGACCTTCTCATGCATCTAATAAAGGAACAAGGAAACAAGGTTACGAAGTTAAAAACAAATGCATGCTACGCGCCAAAATTTGACACAAATGCGCAGTAACGCGAAAAGTTATATCTTACTACTAGTACAGATGTTCTTCCAAAAGATGGCTATAAAAAAGCTTTATTTTTATGTATAAACTATTCTCTCGAAAAAATACCATTTTTGACAAAATTTTTTTAAAAGAAAATAAAACTTCCAAATTTTTAAAAATTTTTTATATACATATATATTAAAGCTATTTATATTATATATACAATTAAAATGAATACAGATCTTTATAGCAGTGTAAATAAGTAATAATATACAGAGATACATTTGTATGTGTGCGTGCGTGTGCGTGTTGTGTGTGTGTACATATGTATATGCACGTTGTATATATATGTAAATATAAATATAAGTATAAATATAAAAGATAACATTGATATATTTTAAATTATTTCATGAACATGATTTATGGATGATGATGGTGAGATTATATCAGAACTATCATCATTTAATAAACAAGATGGTATTTTCTCATGCACAGATAAAGATTCCTTTTTTTCTTCTTTTTTTGTTTCTAAAGATTCTTCCTCTCCTTGTTGATCCTCTCTTACTTCGACTGTGGTTTGCATTAAACCCAAACTACCTTTTTCATAGTGACATTCTATGTCTTCTTCCTAAATATATTTTTATGTAATTAGTAATTCAATAATATCATATCAATAAGTTACAATACAAAGCACATTATATGTACATTTTAAAAAGAAACCATATTATGACTTATTTTATATAATTAGAAATATAATAATTATGTACTTGTTGACTTATATGATGAGACGATATACTAGGAATGGATTGCTTTTTTAATATATTAAGAAGAGAAGAAAGTACTTCTTCTTTAAGATCAACATAACAAGAACTGCATACATCTTCTGCAGACAATTTTTCTTGCAACTATAATAAGATATTTAAAGTCAATGTAAAAGTACTCAAAAGAGATAATTTCAGTATTTTAAGTTTATTTGTTTACCTGTAATGCTTCCATTATACATTGTTTAGCTTCTTGTAATATCTGATTTAGATTATCAAATTCTTGTTGTTTAGAGTAAATTTCTGCTAATATTTGAGTTTTACTTTTTTTAGTTTGTTGTAAATGTTGTTCAAGAATGCGAACTTTTTTTTCAGCTGTAATAGATCTCTCTTTATATTCTTCTAATATTGCTGTATGATTAAGAAGATAATAATTGAATCTTTTTAGTTTCATATATTCATCCGTCATATCATTACAATCTTGTGCAAGATTATTAATTATATGCTTTTGTTTAATTGTTTTATTTAAAGTGATATTTTTTTCTGCTTCAAATAAATCAGCTTGTAATTTTAACATCTTAACTGCTTCTTTATAATCCATAGTACTAGAATGTAGTTCACGGCAAACTTCCAGCATTATATCTAATTCTTGATTTAATGCAATGTTTTCTCTAACTGCTCTGTGAGTAGTATCTGCTATACGAATATTGGTTGCTTCTCTAAACTTTTCAGCTAATTCATTTAACCGTTCCTCCATTTCTCTTTGCATTCTTTTATAATGAAAAAAATATTTGTTATCTAAGTTTTATTGGCCATAATAGGTTATTTAAATATAAACTAATTGAGACAAAGTAAAACAATCTTTAAAATAGATGTTATTTTAGAATCAATAAATATGAAAATATTTAAATTACTTAGCCTTTCCAATGATTAATTCTTTTTCAGCAGCATGGAGGGTCTTTTTATGTCTTTCTTCTTGTTCTTTTAATTGTTGTTCCTGTACTTCAAATTTATGCATTAAATCAAGTCGTGCTATTCTCCAATCTTCTAATGCATTTAATTTTCCAGCTATTAACAAACAGTTCAAGTATCAGAACATAGTATATTGTTTCCTTCAATTATTGATATATTTATATACATTAATTTGTAATATAATTTTGATAAAAAAAAATTGAATCTACACATGAAAGTACATTATGATAAATATTTTTTTTAAATAAAATCAATTAATTGACAAATATAAATGAAATAATAAACTAATTGATTTTACTTTATTACTTATTAATGTATCTACCCGCCAGTTTGACTTCTGCACTTAAGTTACTTTCCATAGTGCGATATTCAAGTTCCATTGCTGCTTCTTTTTTCTTAAATGAAGCTAATTCATTTTTTCGCAATTCTTCTAAAGCAGATATTCGTTCATTTAATTCACGTGCTTCTTCAATTTTTTCTGTTAAATTACGTTTTAGATATGCCACAATATCTGAACGATCTTCTTCAAGTTTTGTAAACTGTTGTTTTATAGTTTTAACTTCATGCTCAAGTTCTTCATTAGTAGTTCGCAGTCTGTAATATTTACATATATCAAGCATATAATATAATTTTATGTAGTTTTGTATTTATAAGAATATTGTATATCATACCGTGCTAATTGTCTATTATTGTCCAAAATTTGTTGTTCATAAAATAATGTTTCTCTTTCATTCAACCAAGGACTTTTCTTACTCTTTTTATCTCTAGGTCCACGTTTTTTTTTTGGCATTTTAATTTTTATTTATGTATCAATTTATTTTTATTAATAAATGTTAATTAAAATTTAACAAGTATTGCATATATTCAATACTTTTATTATGATCTCTAGAAAAATGTGAACTAAACATAATCTTTATAAACTTGACAAATTTTTACAGAATATCATAGTTTAGATAAATGCTCTAAATTTTTAGTATAGAAAATAAAGTAGGTTATTCCATCACACAATAATGGACTTTGATATACATTGATTATCGTTGCCATAGTGAAAATTTTGGAGCATTATTGATTGTAATACAGATATAAATACAAGAAAAAATGTTATATGATGAATAATAAAGGTGAAACACTTTTATTGTACAAATAACTAACAATATTCTCATATTTCATTATATTACACACACACAATGGCTTTTGTTGAGTTCTATATATGCTATTTGCAATTTAAAATAACAAACATGATATCATTTGAAATATTACTCTTTAATTTATTTATTTGTACAAAATCACTGTATAATTATCCACTTGGAAAGGCAGTCCGATTCTTTAAGGTATATTGATTGAAATTATATATGTGCATTGTAAAATTTGATTTTAGAAAGAGTAAACGAAACCGAGATATTTTATTTCATCATACTATTGCAAAAAAAAAAAGAAATAACATTGAATATATATTAATGTCCAGATGATTTTCTTTCTGCAATGAAACTTAACGATCTAGAAGCTAAGCTCAGAAATTGCAAATAATATAGATGCGTTTCATTACAGATATAATCAAATTTTTTTTATTAATATTTTATTTTTTAAGAATGAGTGTGTATTGACAAAAATATTAGCAATATATTTAATGGTACGAGTTGTTTTATATTTTCCTCATTTGCACATAAAATATTTAAAAAATTTTATATCAGCTTCACAAGTGGTTAAACTGTACAAGACAAAAAATTATTAAAAAATCATTATATGTATATAACTTATATCACTTAGAGTTCTAGAAAAAGAAACTTTAAATTTCATTATCAACAATGTCACAGTCAGTTTAACGAAGTTCTTTTATAAAGTATATTCCGAGCTTAGCTTAAAATAGCACATATACACAAAATGCAGGAGAATATAAAAATTTAATTAATAGGAGGTACAGGTCTTGGAGGGGGAGGTGGCTGCGGCCTGCGGAAGTATATAATAAGACTAAGCATTCCTGTAAGAAATCCGATTAAATACAGATCCCAATTTTGACCAAGCAACTGATCCCACTTATCTAATTGATCGACTAGACTAAATTCTTGTAAATAGTCAAGTCCAAATAAGAAAGAAAGTTTGATTAAGGCTAAAGCAACAGGTATTCGTGCATCAGGACTAGTTTCCGCTGCTAAATCGTAACATCGTTTAGCTAAATGACGATCTTTTGCTAGTCCTAAGCCACGTTCATGCATATAGCCCAAATTAAACGTAGCTTGAGCATTATGCTGCTGTTCAGAAGCTGAACGATAATGACTTGCTGCTTCCTCGTAGTCTATTTTCGTTCCTCTGCCATAATAATGAGCATCGCCAAGTTTCACCTATCGAAAAATATATTTTTTTCGTATATACATTAAATTTTTGCAATCATTTTATTTTACCATACAAATTTTTACCTGCGCTGCAGAATATCCTTGAGCAGCCGCTCTTGCCCAAAGTTGTAAAGCTCGAACTAATTCTTCCTCTTCAGAGAAGATTGTAGTTTCACCTTTATCCAAAATAAACGCTGCATTACTTTGAGCCACTTCGTATCCCATTTCAGCAAGAAGGTAATAGTTGACAAATGCTTCATCTACTCTGCCTTCTCTATAGTCGGTATGTGCTGTCATTAATTGATCACTCCATTTTCCTCTTTCAGCAACATTTTTAAATAATTCTACAGCTGTT
This sequence comes from Vespa velutina, assembly GCF_912470025.1. Taxonomy (NCBI): domain Eukaryota; kingdom Metazoa; phylum Arthropoda; class Insecta; order Hymenoptera; family Vespidae; genus Vespa; species Vespa velutina. The sequence goes on along the minus strand of NC_062192.1, from coordinate 8,087,886 downwards.
GGACAACTTCGCATCATGCCAGTTCCAGTTGCATGCATTTGAGCAAGATTATAATATGCTAAAACATGGCCTGATTGACTGGCCAAATTAAAATACTTGTTTGCCAATTTATAATCTTTTCTTACTCCAGTTCCACCTTATAAAAATATTTTTATAATAAAATATAAATATATCGAGAATATTTTATAAGTATTATATAAACTCTCCAAAATTGGAAATAGTATAATATTCATTATATATACATACTGAAATACATATTGCCCAGTTGAAGTTGGCCATCTACCCATCCTTGTTCTGCAGCTTGACTGAAGTATTGTAAAGCTTTGGCCGTATCTCTTTCAACACCTTTTCCATATAAATACATCATTCCTAAACCGCTTTGTCCAACAGGATTTCCCAAATCAGCTGCTTTTTTGAAATACATGTATGCTGTTTCATTATCTTGTTTTACAATATCACTTCCCTCAAGGTAAATCTACACAATAATATGTAATAAGGCAAATTTATCATACAAATAGAAAAAGATTATTTTTTCCTCATACCTTTCCTAAAAATGCCATGGCAATAGGATTGCCTGCATCAGCAGCATGTTGAAAATATTGTAGTGCTCTTTGATGATCCAAAGGCACTCCTCTACCTCCTTGATAATGAAGTTGACCAAGACCTACTTGAGCTTGTACATCTCCTTGTTCAGCTAATAATTGATAATATTCTATTAAGTCTCTATCAAAAATTCCAGAGCTGTATCCAGGATTTTCATATTCATCTAAAAGTCTGACACGTTGTACAACTGGTCCACCGCTAAGAGATACTTCTTCTGCTACTTTATTTGCTACTTTTCGATAATAATCTAATGCTCGTTCGCATGAAACAGGAGTTGTGACACCTGTCCAATGTCTATAACCTAAAGCCATTTGTGCACGAGTATCATCCCCTAATGCTGCCATTGTATAATGTAGCAAAGCTTTTGCTTGAGAAGCATTGACTCCACCTAATCCAGTTGCATATAAAAATCCCATACCCTATAAAAAGGATGTGTATTAGATTTCATAACATTTTATTAATAATTCTATACTTTTATTAGATTATTTGCAAACCATATGAGCAGATGGTAAGCCTGTTTCAGACAATTCTTTGAAGATTTGGTATGTAGCAGGAATATTTTGAATAAGAGTTCGAGAAGTAGTAGTACTAATGGGAATTCCAAGTAATTGTGCCCATGCTAATATAGACCTAGCTTCCTTGTGTCCCAATGTTGCTGCTACTGTTAGCAACTTGTAAGCTTCCAATTTGTTTGCACGTGTTGCATTTAACAAACTTTGAGCATTTTTGAACAATTGCTCGGCTAAAATAGATATAGTCATAATAAGATATTTATAGAATAATTAGTTATAATATTTAATTATTAAAATGAGAACAAAATATTCTTAAATCTATTTCATGTTATTAAAATTGAAAACAAAATATATAATATATAATATTTAATATATAATTTTCATTTACCTTCTTGTTGTTCTGGTGTCAAAGGTTCTCTCACTTCTTCTTCAGAATTTTCATACTGTTCTTCGTCAACCCAAGAAGTTAAATCTTCATCTTCTATAGATTGCATATTTGTATTCATTAAATCCATATCTTTAGATTGACTTATCATGGTTTTCATCCATAACTCTCCGTTTCTTAACGTATTTTCCACAGGTTCCTCGGATTCGCTTTCTGATTCCTCTTTAATTTGCTTAGGAATTTTTTCATTTAGAAGAGCATCTGGCACAAATTTCAATATACTTTCATGTAAAGCTTTCAGTTCGTGTAAATGTTCAAAGACATTTTCTACATCCTCTACAGTCTTATCTTCTGTTTCTTCCTTTGAATTAGTTTTTCGTGTAATATCACTTCGTTTTTTCGCTCCATTTTCGGTTTCTGCTATGGAAAACATAACCAACGCGAACAAGAAAAGTAAAACACTTTGATTAGGCTTCATATTTTCACAATTTTAGATATATAGTCTCATGGGAGATCCGGTAATTTTAGTATCCTCATTGCAAATTTAATGTTCAGAAATATTTAATCAATCACTGCTAATGTGTACGTGTACATTTTCAAGGAATCTTTCTTTAAAGAAATTACGTCATTAGGACACGTCAACGTACATATTTCGTTTTAAATAGTATATGACATTGACGATCGAAGAATTAATTTATTCTCATAACAGTCAATAGATTTATATACGAATTTAACACAACTATGTTGATCACAGAAGTACCGATATTCTACACGTCATTCATATTCATATTACATTTATAACACCACGCGTCAGAAGTGCATTTGCTGAATCAGCTGTTTGAACGGTAGCTTTTAAAAGTATATTAAACATGTGTATGTACTTCGCGACGTCTCAATATTGTTATTTACATTAGAAAACGGCCAATTTAAATGTTATGTGTATCAATTATAAAATGAAAAACTTTCAAAGGTATAATTTGTAGATATTAAAAAGAAAGAATATACGTGATCAAAATGTACTTTCATAGTAAGAAACAGAGACTAATTTTCATACGTTTACTCGCCAATAACGCTATTTTCATTATCTCAGTTCCTAACAAAAACCAATCAGAATCGATTTGTAAATCGATTATATATTAAATAGGTATCTTCATGGAGATAGAACCAGAATGAAGTAAGAGTACCAACATAACCAAATTACAATACCTATATATTTCATAGTTGGTAATTATATATAGTAATAAGTATATATATATATATATATATATATATATATGGTAATAGCATATATATAAATACCATAGACAAATTCAGTTGTACTTAGGCAAAGCATCTATATATTTTAACGTGTCGATTTTATTGTTTAGAAAGATAAGTTGGCGTCATAGAACTATTGTTTACTAACTAATAATATTGTAGAAATAAGAAATAAATATGAGCGACGATGATCGAGACATCGATATAGAAAGCGATGTAAGTATTAAATACATGGTTAGTTGATGTAAGTAATATATCAAAAAATTTTGTTCTCAGGAAGGTGACGACTCTGATTCTAGGCAAAGACATTCCAATAACACACAATATTATTCCCAGGTATATCTAAAATGAATTTCTGTTTGGTTGAATGTTTTATTAACATTAGAATAATAAATAATATATATATATATATATATATATATATATATATATATAAATGTTATTATTTTTTCTTAATGTTTTTATTTTTATAAAATATATATAAGGTTGTATCTATTTTATATATAGGCTGAAAAACGTGCACACCATAATGCTTTAGAACGTAAACGAAGAGATCATATCAAAGATAGTTTTTCAAGCCTTAGAGATTCTGTACCTGCTTTACAAGGTGAGAAAGTTGCTAGCAGAGCACAAATACTTAAAAAAGCAGCGGAATATATACAATTCATGCGACGTAAGAACTCCTCTCACCAACAAGACATCGATGATCTGAAAAGGCAAAACAGTTTATTGGAAACTCAAAGTAAGATTTATCAAAAGAATCTATAAAAAAATTATTTATTTATTTATTTAATCTTATTATATTCTTTGTTTTGTTTATTTATTTAAAGTACGAACACTCGAGAAGGCAAAAATTACTGGGAATTTTGCCGCAGAAACATGTGAGGTGTCTAAATCCGATTCAATTGGAATGGGTGGTTACAATGATTCTGAATCGGAATCTTCAGACAGTGAAACTGGACGAGCAATTCGTCAACCCAAAAAATTAAAAGTTGCTGGTTTACATCATTGACAAAAACTGAAGAAATTCCATCAGAATTGATTATTCTAGAACTTCAGTTTGATATAATACAATCATCTTGTTATAAGTTATAAAATATACATTTTATGTAAACTTAAGTAAATTAAGTACCTATTTAAATAAATGATCCGATTTTATTTATAGTATATATGTGTAATATAGTAAAAGATATTATCCTTATTATATTGTAGTATGTAATAAAATATTCTGTAATAAGAGAAATGATGTTATAAGGATAGCGTGTTGCATCGCACGGACCAATAAAAAGTATACAGGTACAAACTTATACAGAAATTAAATATAAACAAGAAAAAATAAAATTAAAGAATATATGTACCATTATATCTCTCGTTTTGTATTAACGTGATGTTAAATAAATACTTTTTTTAAATACTTTCGGGTATTTGAATAAAAAATTCAAATTAAGAAGTTAATAAAATTAATCGACACCCTCGACATAATAATTCTATTTGTAATGATATTACAAATTTTTATGTGCGCGATCATTATTGTCCATGCAATTTAGATCGTTCATGTAAACAAGAATATATTAATTAATTTTTATTTTCCTATTTTCTTCGTCCCATCATGATTATTGCATTTTATCACTTTTATCTTCTCTTACGTAACTGCTATAACGTTATTTGATTCCCGTCTATCCCGTGCACGACGATTTTGAAACCAAATCTTCACCTGTAAATGTATAAAATATGAAATCATTTGAAAAAATAAAAATAAACATTTGCATGTGTGTGTAAGTGCGTACACGTGTAAACGTACGCACATACACACACATAACTGACAAATAGCTCCTACGATTAATAACAAATTGTATAAACGTAAAACATAGAAAAACAAAAATGTTACGCTAACGTGAGAATTTATTGATTGTCCGGAAGAAATATACGTACAAAAAAGAGAGAAAAGATTTTTTGGTGTAGTATCGTTAATAAACTCGGTAATGCATGAGAATGTTGTACTTATATATTTTTAATTCGCATTAATTCGATTGTAACGATCAGTTTTTTTTTTTTTTTTAATACATATCACTAAATTCTACTGTATATAATATGTGATTATAAATAAAGATATACGAAATTTATCGAAAAAGAAAAAGAAAGAGAAAATAAATATATATTCTAGTAACTTACTCTACTTTGAGGTAGTCTCAATGACATTGATATATCGAGCGCGTCTCTCCTTGATAAATAAGCATTTTTTTTATATCTTTCCTCGAGAATTTGAAGTTGAAATGAAGAGAAAGGTATCCGTGGATGTACTCCTGGACGTCTTTTAGCACTTCTCCCTATTAAGCTTCTTCTAGGTAATTTCGGTGGTCTATATCTCGTGTATTGTAACCAGGCAAGCTCATTTCTTTGAGTTTCCCCGTAAGACGCGTCGATCTCGTGTTTTCCATCTTCGTACGCATTGATCGAACGCGACTGCGCAGTTTCCTGGATTTCATTTGTACCATCTTCTTCGTTTATCATCTTGTCTAATGAGTCTTGATCGATTGTCCTTCGTTGACATTGCTTTGAATTGAAAAAACGCGTGTCCTCGAGATTCGACACTTTTGTAATATCGCGATGAACGATAGTTTCAGTTATGTTTTGACCTTGATAAAATTGATGAACGACATTAACACGATTGTTCGAATTCCGCGACATTACGTTGTCCTTATCATTATCTTCAGACAAAATTCGTGCTATACTAAAGTCACTCTTTTCGGAGCGTGATCTCTGGAACGAATTCATCCCGATAGAAAGAGAGAACACGGACTTAGTAAAGAAAATATTGTAGGGCTTCGCCCTACGTTGCTTTATATATACATGTGAGCGTATGGATCTCACCCCACCTTTTTTTTTCGCTAAGGAATATCCATTTTGTAGTAAATCCAAATTAGACGCATAGTTGCACAAGAACCGATGGCTATCGCTTTCCTCGCATAAGGGAACTCTCTTGCATTAGTTCCAGTAGTAGTGGCGGTTTAACGCTGTACCTGCCCCTCTTTTATGTGCATGCTCTTATAACAGTGCATTATCTTGCGACCACATCTTTGGAACAACCAACGGTAATAACAATGTAATTGATACTCCCGGTATACATCACTCGAAAAAAAGAAGGGAGGAGGGGAAAAGGGAAAGGGAGAGATCTTTCGGCAAGCAATGCTTTTCTATGGGGTAGCAGATGTCTCGATCTATTCGAGCTTACATAATTAAAAAGCCACGGGGGTCGAGTAATCCGGTAATAGATCCATTTCGTCGATGTAAATATTGAACCTCTCTACTTCGTGCTTCTTTCCTCTTCGACCTACGATGGCTGAACTACATACATAACATGTCATTCCATCGAATGATATATTTAACTAACTATTTGTTTACTTCATTTCTTCTTCTTTTTTCTTTTTTTTTCCCCTTTTTTTTACATCGCGTCAAAGCTCTTATCTCATTGATTATCATAAACTATGATAGACAAAAAAACATTTCATGTATTTAAATTATTCCCCGATAACGAATAGGAACGATAAGTAATGTGCATACGTAAATATTAATAAGCTTATATGTAATAATTTTTAAATAGATAGTATAAAAAAGGAAAAAAAAAGAAAAGAATATGGATGACATTTGTAAACACGATGACAAACTTTTTCGAAACCAATTGAATTACGTTGATGAATTAATCGATTTTGATTATATTTACGGGAATCAATAAAATCGATGGATATATATTTATTGAACAATCAATCTTTTATGATCATTTAACCTATCGATATTGTAAAAATGGCATCAAAGAATTATACTTCGAATAAGTAATATCCTTAGTTTTTTTTTTATCATTGTAAGCTAATTGCAGCTTACGCAATATTAGGACACTTATCGTATACATTCGAGTTACATATGTATAGAATTTACGTTGACTTTAAAATTTCTCGAAGCAAGAGATGTCGCATTGTTAGAAATCCTTGAGTCAAAATTTAATATCACACGATCGTTGGAAAGACGCGCGCCGATTTGAACTCGAGAAGAGAAGTAGTGACGCCAAGAGGGGGTGAAGGATATCATTAAAAGATAGACTTGTACATGTAGTTAATAACTAGTCATATGTTTACAGCCATGAGTTAATTTTACAAAAAAAAAAAAAAAAAAAAAGCGAAATGTTCTATTTATAATAAATTCCAAAGAGACGATTTTGTTACAGTTGATCGATCAATGACAAATCCGAGGTAATCAACTTACTTTCAATTGAAAACGCAATTTTACTATTAGATTTCCTCATTTAACGATTATTATAAAAAATCGGAAACTTTATTGTACGTTCTACGATAATAAAATTATTTTATTCAAAGTATAAAGAAATTCTTAAAATTTTTCTAAGTATTATTATAATTTTATTATAATAAACTTTTATTAAATTTCTTCTAATAATTATACTTATTAAGTCGTTCCAACATTATACGCATCGCATATATAAAGCATAACATACATATACACATATATGTGTGATATATATAATATACATCATATGATATCACGTGAGTTAACATCATCGACAGTTAAAAGTCGCTATGCATACATATGTCCGTAGATAGATGAGGTATAAAAAAATAAAAATGGTTAAACGTTATAACTTAGTCGCTGGGCGATTTATTTTTTCGTTACGTTATTGTTCTCTGCGCATACGCGCGCGCGTGTGTGGCACGCAGCGAAACTATTATTTCATCTATATCGTGTGTCGTCAGCTGGTTCAGACTGTAACGGATTGAGACTTTCGACGAGTGTACGTTGTGTCTGCTGCTTTAACTCCATCATTTCATTCGAGTCCTCGAACGAATTTTTATTAAGAATTTTTAATACGAAAATGTCTTCTTGCACGAGGATGCAACACTCCGTTCAACAGACTAACGGTGATGGTAATCCGGCCTCACCCAGGAAAAAACAGAGAACTTCCACGAGTGGGCTCGTTTCCAAGGTCACGGTAGTCCTTGGCGCGCAATGGGGTGATGAGGGCAAGGGAAAGGTTGTGGATATGCTGGCAACAGATGCTGACATCGTTTGTAGATGTCAAGTACGTATTTCCTTGAATTTGACATTTTTTTATTTGCTTTACATCTCTTTCTCTTTATTTTTTACCTATTTTTCTCTCTCTCTCTCTCTCTTTCTCTCCCCCCTCTCTCTCTCTTTCTATCTCTATCTCTATCTCTATCTATTCTTTTCTCTTTTGCTCTTTCTTTTTTTGATTGATCAATGTGAACATTAGTACGCACATGTTTGTCGTTTGCCGCCTCTTTTTCAATATTTTACACTTGTTCAAACTATATATTTACATTGCCTGCGCTACCTTCGAAGTAAAACATTTGTTGAAGATTTACTTTTTTATCTCTTATCTTTCTTTTTTCTCGAAAATTCTCGGGATTTCGAACGATTGTTTTTTAATCTTTCAATTATTCTTAAGTATCCAATTTTTTTATTTATTTATTTATTTATTTCTTTCTTTATCATTGTTTTATCGAAAACGTATCTCCTATTTACGTTCATTATATTATACAGTTATTTCTTTTTTCTCTCTTTTTTCTTTCTTATCTTTCACATTCATGAGCTTCCGTTTGTGATATTATAGTTCTAATTATTTGCATTATATTATTTGATTTATCACGTATGAAATACGAACTTTGATCGTTAGCAGTTATATTTTTAGACAAAAACGTCATTTGTTCAATGGATCTTAGATGTTTCGGTTACAAATATATAACCTCTTTTATATTCAACACCTGGCATTACATAATTGTCATTTATTAGTCAAATTAAACTTTAAAAGATCGTTTATGATGTTCAAGTGTTTCTTTAAATTGGTTTTTTACTAATCTTATATAATTTTTTTTAAGTATTATTCTTAGATATAAAATATATTATTAATACAGATTATTTAATTACATTCTTATAGTAAACAATAAAAAAGTAAGATAATTTTTTTTTAAATTTCTGTATTACTTTTTTTTAATTTTTTTTTTTTTTTTTTTTTATATATATATATATATGCAACAATAATTAAGGTAAAAACACAATACCATAAGAAATTTTTTAAAAATCTTTGTCTTAAGATAGTTAATTAACACCTATGTTATTTTTTATATAAATTATTTGATTATAAATTACAATAAAATATGAGATTATAAAATATTATTAGTTTTATATACCGTTGTAAAAGTAACGCAGTATAGAAAAATTAGTTTTTCAAATGTATTATCAGTGTAGAAGAGGATATGATATATTTTTTTTTTAGATAAAAGAATCTATGTATTTTATTATTAAAGAGTGAAACAGTATAATAGTAGATGTAACTGATGATTACCATTATAAATAATTAAAAATTTCATTTTAGTATTTCATTAGTAGAATAGAATTGATAAACTGTCAAAATTTAAATCAGAAAAGAAGTCTTCTTTAGCTCTTTGGCATTTGATAATTTTTATTTATCATATATAAAACATCATATTGCAAAATTTTCTATTTATATGAGATAAACAAATTATATTGATTCTTTCATGGCTGGTGGAAGGCCCTGGCTCTTCAAATATTACTATAATTTCACAGGGAGGAAATAATGCAGGGCATACTGTAGTTGTAGAAGGTGCCGAATTCGACTTTCACCTTCTGCCTAGTGGAATAATCAATCCCAGATGCAAATCCGTTATAGGTAATATTTTCAAATCAACAAATAAAGTTAATAGACTGGTTCGTGCTCCAAAAAACAATCATCTAATACACTGACCACTGTGCTAAATCCACAATAAATAAAAATCTACAGATGCAAAAATGCTTAATATACAACGTTTAGGTATTCATATAAAATTAACCAAAATTAAACCATTCAAAGAAATCAATGGTAATAAGATAAAATGATCTTTTGAAAGCAGGAAATTAGAACACTGTTCTACTTGTTTATTTTACGAAGTAAACATATATGTATAATAATTTTTTTCTCTTTGTCTTCTTATAAATTTCATCGATCAATAAAATTAATATAATTTATTACTTATGTTCTTGTCATTTATATGCATATATATACATATATTTTTAGAAAACATGATATTTCATTACAAATGTTCCCACTTTGTTCACAGGAAATGGTGTAGTTGTTCACCTCCCAGGTCTCTTTGAAGAATTAGCAAAAAATGAAACCAAGGGACTTAAAGATTGGAAAGATAAACTCATTATATCTGATCGAGCACATCTGGTATTTGATTTACATCAACAGGTGGATGGATTACAAGAATTAGAAAAGGGAACTCAGTCTTTAGGAACTACAAAAAAAGGTATAGGACCAACCTATTCCAGCAAAGCTACAAGAAATGGAATTAGAATTGGAGATCTTTTGGGAGATTTTGACATATTTACTGAAAAGTTCAATGCACTAGTACTTTCATACCAAAAAATGTTTCCTGCATTACAAGTGGATACAAAAGCAGAGTTAGAGCGTTATAAAGAGTAAATATAAATATCAAGATTTCTTTGTTACTTTCATAAAAATAAAAATGAAAATTTAAAATAATAATTTTAAAATTTATTTATAGCTATGCTGAACGTGTAAGGCCACTTGTAAAAGAAACTGTTCAATACTTACATCAGGCTTTAAAAGAAAATAAAAAGGTGCTGGTAGAAGGTGCTAATGCTGCTATGCTGGATATTGATTTTGGAACATATCCGTACGTGACAAGCTCAAATTGCAGTATAGGTGGAGTTTGCACAGGTCTTGGTTTACCACCTAATACAATAGGTGAAATTATTGGTGTGGTAAAAGCATACACTACAAGAGTTGGAGATGGTCCCTTCCCGACAGAACTGTTAGATGCAACAGGAGAATTACTTCAAAATAGAGGTCATGAATTTGGAGTAACTACAAAAAGGAAGAGAAGATGTGGGTGGCTTGATTTAACATTGCTTAAATATACATCAATGGTTAATGGGTAAGTTGTTTATATTTTTCCTAAAAATATCTCAATATATTTTATTAAAATATAAAAAATAGTATGTAAATTAATCTTGATTCGAGTATTTAATTCATTAATTGTTATTACAGATATACCTCTATATGTTTAACGAAATTAGATATCCTTGATACATTACCTGAATTGAAAGTGTGCGTTGGGTATCGTATAAATGGAAAAGAAATAGATTATTTCCCAAGTACAACAGCAGAATTAGGAAAAGTTGAAGCTATATATGAGAAAGTAGATGGATGGCTATCTTTGACTGAAGGTGTGCGTTCCATAGATAAGCTACCGCATAATGCACGAAAATACATTCAATTCATAGAACAATATTTGGATATACCTGGTAAATATAACATCTACTATGATCTGTTAAGATGAAACATTAATAAATCTTATTATAACATATTATTTTTTTTAGTAAAATGGATTGGCGTTGGTGCTGGTCGAGAAAGCGTAATTACCCTTTGACGTTGTAGGATTTGTATTGTGTTACTTAAACGCACCATATGTAGTGTATTATTAATTCTAATTTTATGTGTAACATTTCCGGTTCAGAGCTGATGCACGCACACTACGAGAAGTTGAAACAAAAAAGCTTTCAGCAGAAGTAGTATTATCTTTGGATTTAAGCAATTAGATACTTGTATTGTGATTATGATACAGTGTTAACATTTAGTCATTTGTGTAGTCAGTGTCTATTATCTGAGCCCGACTATCGTCGAAAAACTTCTTGTTGTTTTCGTCTGTTCAAAGAGAATAACTTATTGTACAAATATTTAATAATATCTATTGTCTATATAATTTATATAAAAGCCTGTATCATTGAACCTATTTTTTAAACAAATTATAGTTAACAATTCAAATTAGATAATTATATTGATAATTAATGTACAATAATACACACATATATATATTACTATCATTAATATTAATTGCTCGCAATATTATGGTTGAATGAATTAAAATTAACCAGTGCCATATATTCAATGAAAAAACATGGTATTGTTAACATTTATTTTTTCACTGTATCTTTTAATATTTAAGTCAGAAAATAGAACTGGTAAATGGAGTGGCAGCTTATTTTTCAATGTAAACTCAAATATATCACTGTATTCTGATGTGCGCGTGGTAAATTGATTTAAAATTGAAAAATATTTCTATATTAGAAATAACTTTAATGTCTAAGTTATTATTTCGATAAGATAAAGCAGATATTTCCGAAGTGTAGATCTCGTTAAATATTAAAAAAAGAAAATAGTTTATACTTATTAAGGAGAGATCGTTAAGAATGGATTGCGAAAAATGATTGTCTTTAAAAATGGGTCTGAATCATAAAAATTCCAAAAGCCTTGCGATAAATTGTTTAATCGTTATAAAGCGACCTCATTCGGGAATTCAAGAAACATCTAAAGTACCAAATATAAAACATAACCACAAATAAATGTTTCGATTAATACTATTTTAAATGTCCATTAGTACGTCTTTTTTTATCGTATAATATTTTAATAATGGTATGTATAATTTAAATGAATTATAAGGAATATATATTGATTATTTAGTCACTTAATACGTTAGAATCATCATTTTATTAATTCAGGTCTATTTGTATAAATTGTAAAAATAGATAAAAAATGTGATAATGTGTGGAAATGATATAAAAAAAGAAAATACTATGGATAATCAGAACTTATTTTAATATTTTTATTGTAATTTTAATTTTTTGATAACCACACTTAACAAATTCAATTCACTTATAATAGTATAAAATTTATATCTCAATATTAAATATTATATATCGTGCTTTTATACGATCATATTGAAATAATAATATGATTATGAGTTTAAAGTTTTTAAAACGGATATTCAGGATGTTTTTGAATACCTTTAAAGAAACTAAAATCACATATACGTGCAGATTTTCCTACGTTTAGAGCATTCAATTCATTTATGTCTTTGTCTTCAAGCTGCCAATCAAATAATTGTATATTTTCTTTGATTCTTTGTGCATTTGTACTTTTTGGAATTGCTACAATGTCTTTATGAAGAATATGTTTTAGCAAAATTTGAGCTGGAGACTTATTATGTTTCTGTGCGATCTTTATAACAACAGGATTGGCTAATAAATCAGGAAGGACATCCGTCTTTTCCAATAATTTCACCAATCCTCGAGAACCCAAAGGTGAATATGCAGTCACACAAATATTATTACTTTTACAAAATTCAACCTATAATGCATGGTTTTTTTTTCCATTATTTTTTTAAGTCCATATATAAAATATTACTTTATAAGATATTACCATACTTACCAGTTCAAGTTGTTGGAAGTATACATGTAACTCTATTTGTAAATTAGAGATTGGTAAAGATGCAATCGATAAAATCTTATTTATTTGAGTTTCATTAAAATTCGAAAGACCTATAGCTTTTGTTCGTCCTTGTTTAACTTGTTCTTCCATCTCCTTCCAAATTTTCACATGATCTGTACAAGCATCAAACTTAACTTCTCCTTTCTCATTTATTGGATGAAATACCTCTCCAACTTCTTCAAGTGTAAATGGCACATGTATCAAGTAAAGATCTATATAATCTAGTTGTAAATTTGCTAGAGATTTCTTTATCCATTTTTCAACACCTCCTGGACGATTACCAATTGTTGGTAACTAAAATTTATTATAATATTTATCATTATTGTATATAATATTTGGATTCAATATTAGAAAATCACATAGAAATCTATCTTTGACAATGACCCTACATTTTGTCTTATCTAGTAAAAACAAAGTTATTTTATATGTGTTATACATTAGAAATATGTTAACATATTTAATGATAATTTTAGTAAGTTATCAAAAAAAAAAAATAATTATTTTATGATATAAGTGGAATTCTCACCTTTGTCACAATAAAAAGTTCAGATCGTTGAATTTTGCCAGAGTCTATCCATTTTTTTAGAACCTTACCAATGGCTTTTTCATTCAAATATACTGTAGCAGTATCAATATGTCTATAGCCTGCTTCAAGAGCTATATCTAATGCCGTTTCTATTTCATCTTCACTGGCCTTTTATTTTACATTATATTAATACGATGAAATATAAACAAATAATTATTTATGTATATATGAGCTGATGATTATAAAAGTGATCTGTCATATGTTTTATTTAGAAATATTTCGATATCTGGACTTGATTTATTTAAGAATTATTTTTTTATAATAACAAGTATAAAAAATTAAAAAATTAAATGTATTTATTTTTGAAAAATAATTCTTTTATATAATTTTAAAAATAGGATATGATAAAACGTTTTTTAATATTTCAAATGAATTACCAATTCATAATCTTACCTGCCAGGTACCAAATCCCAATATTGGCATTTGCTGTCCAGTTGGTAAAGATATGAATTTTTTTATCACCATGTTTATATCGTAAAGTTATAAATATATTGTAAAATACAATATCTTATTTGGATAACAGAAGTAAATTGGCTTAACACCGTCTTTGGAGAAAACAATATCTGTACTGTTCAATTTGAAACTGATATTTCCTTTTAACTACCCCACCACGAGTTAATTTACACTACGTTTTACTTTCAATCCAGTAATGTCCTTGTATGTTTAGTCAAGGCTAATGTATCTGCTTAATATTTATCGCTATGTATAATGCTTATTTATATACAATATTTATTTTAAATATATATTGATATGATAAAATAAAAAAAATAAAATTAGAAGAAATTTATAAATTATATATAATTTATTTGTATTTAAATTATACAAAAATTCGATGAAAAAACGGCTTGCGATAGAATTTTCTCCTTCGCGGTATGGTAGCGAATGGATTAACGTATATTTCATATTATTAAATTATTTAAAATTTTTATTTCATTTTCATATTATTACATAAACAACAACTTTATCCATTTCACTTTCACCATATCCATTCTACTCTGCATTTAAGTTATTTCTATATCTTTACAATCATTTATATTAAATGTTACATTTATTGCACTAAATATTTATTATATTTCATAAATATCGTTTATCACGAGATTTATCGTAAAAGATCTTACGTAGGAGATATGCTGTAGGAGATATTATATAAGAGATTGTTGCATCTTGATAAGATTAATAAGATAACTGAACTATAATTTAAAATATGTGTGATAGTTTTATAATTTCAAATATTTCTTTAATATGAATCAATCGGTATATTTAAAAGAATTTCATTATCTATGGTAAGTATGATAAGTAAAAACACGGAAGAACTTTCTCTGACCTTGATAGAAATATGTGTCAGAAAACGGTATGTTCTGAATCATCGGTTTTATACGTATTCTCATAATTTTGCATAAACTAAAGATATTATCGCGTATTGAAAATATTTTAAATAAAATAATGTAAAAACAGTTTTGTAACATTTTATTCTATTAAATGACTCATCCTATATATAAAAAATTAAATCATTTCTCTCTTTTTAAATGTAATTTTGAAATGTTTTATTTTAATTATATTCAATATTATATATTCAAGTTCGTTGTATAGATACTTATGTAAATATTTTACGTATAGATATTTATTTTTTTTTCCGTGTAGGAAATATAGAACTATCAAATACAAAAAAAGTAGAACAATCATATGAAACTGATGTCCCAATTAATCTCATTTTTGAATTACAGAAAAATAAATGCAATTGAAAAAAATCTTTTATAGTTTATCTAAAAATTTTTATGTATTTGCAGATTTTATCTCATGTATATCTGTATAAATTGTGGAACTGAAACAGAGGAACTTTATAGACGATATTGTCCAAGTGTGCTTAAAGTTTTGAAATGCGTAAGTTCGTATATTCATTTTTCTTTACACAATTTTTTTATTCAATGTTTTATTGCAGGTCAAATGTGGATTATTAGCTGACAAATACATCGAATATGATCCTGTTATTGTATTCGTTGATCTTATTTTATTAGAGAAACAAGCCTATCAGCACCTTTTATATAATAGTAATTTTAAATCATATTGGAAGTTAATGGTAATGTTATGGTTGGCTGAAGCCTTCAGAGCTTGGTCTTTTTGTGAATCTATTAATAGTCAAAAAACCAATATAGATATAGGCAATAGAGATGTATTTCAAGGAGACTGTAATTTTTATATTCTGCTATTACAAACTGCCATTACATTGACAGTATTTATTGCTACTGTAATTATTGTAACTGAATTACGTTGGTTGCTTAGCAGAAAAAGGCCACACAAATATAATGCCAAAGATCTAACTAGAGCACTTATTGTGGGAGGATGTTCAAAGTTGTTTGGATTATTATCTATCGTATGGGAACCTATAGGATTAGATCTACATTACATATTTGTTCAGGGCTATACAGTTTTATGCCTTATGACAGCGTATTCAGGTAAATGTATACGTTTATCAAAAATGATAGATAACGTATTACATTGCACTGTAATGACCAGAAAGTTTTCACATTTAATCTATACATAAATTTATCAATAAGTCCATCATTTATTGATTCATTTTAAATTATAGCTGATATTATACATTATGTACCAGTATTCTTCTGCTTAATATAATTATTCATTACAGTTGTCTGTAAGACTGGGAAAAGTGGATCTTTGATTGGATTGATCACTGGATTTTTGGTTTGCGATTACATTTCTAATTTTGTTTCTATATTGCCTTTGTGATCAACATTATTCTAATGTAAGGATTGATCTAATAACGGATTTTGATGCTCAGGCATCCTTAACAGGAAGAATACTCCATCCTACTACTAATCTATCAAATCCACAAGAAAACAAATTACAAATACTACTACTATCTTCTGCCCATGCTACAGAACAGACCATTCTGCGATGTCCCTAAAATAATAATTTTAATAGTATATTATTACATTTTATGATACATTTGTTTTTAAAAAAATTTGTAATTTTCTATGTTGTATAATTTTACAATATTTAAAAATATAAATGGAAATGATATATAATTATCGAATATTATTGAATTTTTTTATAGCTATTTTTTATGGCTACATCATATTTGTTCAAAATTATTTTAATATTTACCTGTCTACTAGTTCTAGGCAATCTTGCCAAACGTTGTCCACTTAAATCAAAAAGACGTATTTGTCTATTGTCATGCGGTATAGCTACAATTCCTGTACTTGAAACAGCCAATCTGTTAGCAGCGCTATCACCACGAATTGTTGCTAAAGGACTTCTTATATTACGTAATTCCCATACTTTGACACTTCTATCGTCAGACCCTGAGACTATTTTATCCTCTCGTGTAAAAACTGCTGAAGTTACTGTTCTATATCAGAAATATACATTGATAAAATACTAGATATAGATAAGTAATCTTATGAAAAATTAAATTTTGCACTTACTCTGTGTGACCTTGAAAAACAGATACGGAATGTATAGGTTCTCTAAAATCCCACAAACGAAATGTACTATCCCGACTTGATGTGACACATAATCTTTGCATGTAATGAGTGGATACATGTGATAGTTCTTGATCATGTCCACAGAGAGTATGAATTATTTCTCCAGTTTCTGCATCATATAAGTTTGCAGTTCTATCCCATGATGCTGTAACGATTTGTTCAGCACCAGGTAACCAATCTGCTGCCATGATAACACCCGTATGACCTAATAGTTCTCGTATTGGAGTTCGTAAAGTAGGAGGTTCTTCTTGTTCCTCATTGTTACTAATAATGCTGCTTGCAGCTGTTCTTTCTGCACCCATTGTTGGAAGCTCTTCCATAGATGGTACTCTTTTAGGCAAATCCCAATCAACTGCTGCTTGCCATACATGAGCAGAACCATCTCCGCTTGCTGTCAAAGCAAGATCCCTAGTTGGATGAAATCTAACAGAATTTACAGAACCATTATGACCTATATATTGTAATAAACAGCGTCCAGAATCTGATGCCCAAACTCGTGCTGTATGATCTGCAGATGCAGTTGCTATAATTGGTTGACCCAATCTACCTACTGAAACTTCCCATACACCATCTCTATGACCAACATATTCTCTTTGCATAGTACAGGACATAGTTGGATTCTTAAAACTTGATACAATTTTACTAGTTTGAGCTTTGAGTTTGTGTGAAGTCTTTATTTTCTGGGCAGATGAGCCAACCATAGCTGCAATGATTCAATTGAATATTAATTAGGGACATTAAATAGCAGTTATACTACTTTAGTTCTATACAAATAAGCATAATAAATAAATTTTTTACATTTTTGTTTTGAAAGTGCTTTTGTATCTGGGTAGTCTGGAATGTCCCCTGGAGGTAGGCTGCGTTCTCCAGATCCATAGCATTCCCTTTCCAGACGATCATTCAATATATCTATTTTCTCCTGTACTGTTTTAAAATTTTTAATTTTTAAATATATCTTACAAATCAAACAGTATTTTCTATTGGATTGCACTGAGTATATATATATACTTAGTTCATTAAAACTTAACAATTATATATTTACTTCTACTGAATAAACTAATTACAATACAAATTGTGCACAGAAAACTACGATCTACTAACTGGTTAATAGTTTTGTTTCCAATATTTTTCTAATA
This sequence comes from Vespa velutina, assembly GCF_912470025.1. Taxonomy (NCBI): domain Eukaryota; kingdom Metazoa; phylum Arthropoda; class Insecta; order Hymenoptera; family Vespidae; genus Vespa; species Vespa velutina. The sequence continues at coordinate 8,069,523 of NC_062192.1, read as the reverse complement.
CAAATTTATATAAATACTGTTTTACATCCATGCCTTCAATAGTAAGATTCCCCATAATGCGAACACCAAAAGTGCAGTGCGATACACATTACAATATTGATATACTCCTGATTTTTCTGTGAAATATATTAATTATTTATAATAATTCCAGCGCAACCCAACAGATAAGATTAAATCTAAGATGCTGTGAAACCTTACATCCAAGATTTTCTGTGCAGAGCATCTCAAATTCTTTTTCAATTTGTTGAAATAGGTCAAATAATCGACAACGCAATGTGGGTGGTATAGGACTTTCCTCGATATCTGATCGAAAGCTTACATAGTGCAGTGCTACAGGCTGTAATGGTGTAGAGCCACTTTGACTCTGTTGTGACTGCAATTCTGTATCTGTGCTGCTTTGTACACGAGGTATTGAGATTCTTTTCGTTTTTCCGCTTGCTTTGTTAGCGCTTGTTACGGATGGTTCTCCAGGCATGGTTCACAGATTAATGTTAATGCAAAATAGATTGTGCAAATTGTTTATTCTAAAAGAATAAGTTATTTTTTTCTTTCTTTCTATAAAACCTTTTTTAAATTCTGTACATGTATAGCATGTAGAATAAATCAAACTAGTTATTCGTCATTTGTGAAATGTGCATATACACACAACATAAAAATTATTTAGATTGGATATGTACAGCGTTTAATAAAGGAAATTCTTGGATAGATAACAAGCTTCAATAAAATTTTGATTTTGCTCAGTAAAATTTTCATAGGCATTAACATATCTCACGATTGAGACATAACAACTACACACAATACATGTAATTGAATTCATGCTATGAGAATGAGGTGTGTTTGACTGTGGCTTTAATTTTGATTGTCACTTACGCCACGGTCTAATACAATTAAATATTTGTATCTCAAAGTCAAAGCCCACTAAACATTGAGTGAGTTTCTCCAACTAAAGAACCTTTTGCAGGTATATCCTTGAAAAATCATTGATTCAAGCTAGAGTAGATAGAATACACGAGAGAAATTGCAAAAATCTCTGTATCATAAACACAATTTAACCGGTTGCCATTTTTTTCCTGTATATTACTGATTCAAAGAAACACGTATTCGTATAAATATATATACAATAATATGGTTAAATTACAAGCCGACGATACATTTACGAAAGGGAAATTCATTTTTAATGACTGGTAGAAATGGCAGCATTGCTTTTAACACTGCTTGTATCAGTAATTCAAACTCTATACAGATGGGCACGAGTTGAATGAATTGACTGATACGAGCTTTAACATCATTACGCATGCGCATATTAAAAGTTTTGTTAAAAATGTTTCTTTTTCTTTTATGACTTAAAATTTTTTGTTAACTTTTAAAGAAATGACATTTTGATTAAATGTTTATCGATTAATTTATTCAGGCCAATTTTTTGATTTAAATATGCGCTTAATATTGTGAGCGAATAGATCATATATTCGCGCGAAATTGGACTGCGCAAAAATTCTGCGCGTTAGTATAGTCTTGCTCCTTTCACTTATTCCAAATCATAGTGTTTTATGATTCTTATTTATGACATGTGAACTAAGTATTCTTACATTTGTTTACAGTCCTGCATCTTATATAAATATAATAAAAATAAAGTTCAATTTTTTTTTAAATATCTACAAAGAATTTATTTTATAAAATATTTGTGAAAATGGCAGATGACAGCAATGTATTATTTGTGAGAGGAAATGGAAATGTATGCACTTATCATTTTATAAAATTTATCCATAATCAGATTCTTTCGTTATAGATAATCATGGCTTTGTTTATATATAGCTTGTATTATTAGTATTTAATATAATTATGATTATTTTAATTTTTTATCAATATTAGTATATTTATATAATGATATTTTCAAATTTTATAGGAAGATGATGATAGCGATATTGATTTTGTTTGGGATGATACGGCGTTGATAAAAGCATATGATAAAGCTATAAATCTGGCTAAGGAAGAAGTTGCTAAACGAATTGGTATTGATGTTTCAAGTTCTGTTTCTAAATTAAAACCACAACAACAGAAACAATCTCGTAAACAGAAGAAGGTTGTAATGACTATTAAATGATAAATATTATGTTATAATTAAATTATTTATTTTTTTCTTTTTATAGAAATGGTGCATTGGATCTCCGTGTCGCGCTGTGTATTCAGAAGATGGTGAAGTTTATGAAGCTATTATAACAAAAATTTATGAGAATTGTGGAACATGTATTGTAAAATTTGTAGGTAATTAGTATATATTTATTATGATACTTTAATTTAATTATTTATGAGATATTTTTTATATAGATGATATTCTATTATCTATTCTTATTATTATCCTTGTAATTTTAGGTTATGGCAATACAGAAAAGGTAGAATTGAGCAGTCTTTTAGAATCAGAAGGATTACAAAGTCAAATTGCCCAGCAAAAGGATGCGCTAGCAGAAAAATGTACTGAAGAAAATATGGATCAGAGTGAGACAGATTGTTTTGATTCTAGTGATAAGAAAGTTAATGGCGTGATTGATGAAAATATGGAATTTGATTTTGAAGCAAAAGCATCTCAAAATTTTATCAATTCGGACCCATCGTTTAATTCTTTCTTAAATATGATGCCTCCTGCCCCTCCTTTACCACCTCAATTAATGGCTAAGTAAGTACAAGTACATGAAATTAAGATTTACATCTATTTTATGACTTATTATTATGTTTAGGCTTCCAGAAAATGATGCTGATGCTCTTTCAAGTATGTTAATGTCATGGTACATCAGTGGATTTCATACAGGTATTAAATATTATTTTTAAATGTACAGTTCTGTGATTTCTAAATTGTATTCTAAGAAGTCTTATAAAATTAAGTATAAAAAATGTTGCTTCTACAGGATACTATCATGGTTTGAAACATGCGAGGGACAATCATCTGAAAAGAAAGAATTGTTGATTTCATAAGAATAACAATTAATTTTATCACTTACGAGATATATCTCCTTTTCATCTTTAATATGCATTGTATTACTATTAATGATAAAAAACAAAAAAAGAAAATGTTTAGAAAACAAGAGAAGAATTTATTTATTTAATATTTAACTATAATCTTTATAAATATATTGATTCACCTAATCGTGTGTGCTAAATTTCTCAGGTAGAAGAACCGAAGTTTTTACTCCATTGTATATATCGTGGTTTCATATATTTTACAATGGGTTTTACATACGCCATTGCATTTACGAGATGTGCAATGTTAACTATTATACCGTTACTTTGTACGTCTTCCGGTGCAATCTTCTTGTGTTCAAGAGATTTAAAAATAGGTCGCAATTGATTCATCCATGCTTCTTTGCAGAGTAATTTTAGGTCAGCGCATGAATAACCCTCTGTATCTTTTAAAAGCGATTTGAACTCCTCAGTCACATGTAGATCACTTTCAACATATGTTCGTAAAATTTCTAAGCGACTTTCGTAATCTGGCAGATCGACAAAAATACGTTTCTCCAATCGTCTTAACAAAGCAGCATCTAAATTCCTACAGTTACATATCGTAAATATAAGAACAACATAGTATAACATATATGAAGCGATGGTTACAAAAGTGATCTAAGTCATTTGAGATATTAAAAAGTATATTTCGTCTCTTCGTATTATTCTTTATATTTCAAAATTACACAAAAGGAAATTATTTTTTAAGAATAGATATTTACAGATACTTTTCCTATTTATCATTGCAGATAAATAATTTTTATAAAATTTTTATAGAAAAATATACGATTTAGATCATTTTCATAATCATTGGCTTATATTTTTTTTTTTTTTATATATATTATTCTTCTCTAACACATACCACGGTACATTCGTAGCAGCTAAAAGAGTAACATTAACATTCTCTGTTGAAAGTAATCCATCTAATCTGGCAAGAAGTTCTGCTCTAAATCGTTTAGCAGGTTCAGAATTTATTGAAGAATAATCGTCACCACTATTTGTAGCCGTCCAATCGATTTCATCGATAAATATTATTGTTGGAGCATAAAATCTTGCAAGGTCGGTAAGGACCTAAATTCATTTATCTATTATATATATATTACACATACAAATACATATATATATATATATACATCTAAAACGTATAATATACGTATGGTAAAAACGTACGTATGTAATACTTTCTAATGTATACTTACTCTAACGTACTTTTCTGAATCACCTCTCCATTTACTAATTAAAGAGCTTGATGTGATATTAAAGAAGGTAGCTCGACATTCAGTGGCAACTGCTTTAGCAAGCATAGTTTTACCTGTAAATGATCGATTCTCTTTATTATTTATTCTTTTCAATCTTTCCATTTTTATTTATTTATTTATTTATTTATTTATTATTTATTTTTCATCATCATATACCTGTACCCGGTGGACCGTACAATAATACACCCTTCCAGGGACCAAGTTTTTCATTGAATAATGCAGGATATTTGATTGCATAAACGGTCGCTTCTTTTACTAACATTTTGCATTTTTTTAAACCCTTGATATCGTTCCAATGGACGTTTAAATCTCTCAGTACAATTTCCTATATATTTAAATAAATAATTTTCGTTTTAACAATAATACGTCAGAAAATATATTCTATGGAATGAAATTTAATGAAGTATTTAAATAATTCAAACGCAATCTTTTTAATTACACACTCTTGAAATAACTTCAGCGATTTCTCTCCATTCCGAGCCAGACGGATATAAATCTCCAATAGGCTTTAATGTTCTTTCATTATCGGAAATAAAGTCATAGCCAATCGCTTTTGAATGAGTGTTTTCCGATGGAAAAACAGGCATTACGGTGATGCCAAAATTTGATTCCTCGATGGCAACTCCATTCGTCGTTGGCTTCGACGATGGAATTTTATTCTTTGATGTTCCATTTTCATCGTCGAATCTGAAATGACCCTTTCCAACTCCTCTGTCCCTTTTATTTACCCTAGAAAAAGAGTTCCGTTGAACATATTCGAATTTTTTATTTTTTTTTTATCCTTTCCCTCAATAAAAAGACAAATGTTATTTTACATGTTGTGATTGATTTTCCCAGTTGATTCGAGTTTTTTACATAACTTCGGATATTTATTGAATCTTGCATAATGATAATCCGAATATTCCAACAAAATAATCTCCAGATCGACGTTGTCGCAAATTTGGACATCGCGGGACAATTGGGCTTCTTTGACGATCATATCGACCGAATTAATGTATCTGAAGGACAATGAATATTGTCTTATTTAATTATTATTATTTCATTTTAATTTTAGGCGTAAATAAAAAAAAAATGAAAAAATAAAATACACATTTCATATACTGTGTGCATATTATATGCTGTTTGTGAAGGATTTAAATAAAGCCGTTCACCCTTGCTCTTCCAAAAATGCAGCAACGAGATGTAGAAGATTTCTACGGCGCTCTTGAGCACGTTTCTCCTCCTGATTAAGAATTAATAGATTCGTTAAATTAAATCTTCAATCTTTCTCCTTTTTCTCGTTCACGCGTTCAAACAAAGATAGAGTAAACAGAGCAGTTAATATGGTCACTTCATATCAATGCATGCCCGCCCACAATATTATTTCATTTAAATGACAAAGATATATAATATACCACCGTATGTTTGGGTTTCGATTTATTTGACAATACATTAAATTTAATTACTTTTACATTCTTATTATATTAAAATAAAAAAGAAAATAAAAAAAAATAAAATGCAAAACCTTGGAAGTATAATAAAAATGACAAATAAATCTAGGACAATTTGATAGAAAATAAATATAATTGTTGAGTATTCTATAACCTTTCATTATTTCAAATAATACCACGAACGATTTATTTTCTTTTTCAAGAATACAATTGGAATCTTCAATGCGTAAACGCGACGCATTGATCTAACTTGATTCGAGTGGCACATGTCCATTCATTGGTCGAGGTTCATTGTACAGTCGTTAGCCGATTTTAAAGCGACCATGAGGTCGACATTCGTCATTGAGGAGAATCATTTTGATAATAAAGAAATTACATCGATATTTCACGGCCGAGTTTTGTAATAAACGCAGTCAATCGAATATTATTATCAAATATTCTTTAATACTGATTTTTTAGTATTTTATATTTAAATTAGACATTATTTATATTTTCCGATCTAATAGAACAATGTAATATATAGTTATATAATTACTATATACATTACTAATATAACTATATTATATTATAATAAAATTATATTATAATATTATATTATAATAAAAGAACTAGAGAGTATAGTATTAGATATAGTATTATAATATAGTATATATTATAATAGTGCTATGCTTATACTTAAAGCAAAATATAGTATAGTATTAAGTTGGATAATACAAGTAATATTTGTTTAGATAATATAGTTGGTAGGTAGTATATTATACTATAATATAATCAATAATGTTGTTATCAAATTGACTAATAAATCATGGCGAAATTATTATTGTTTACTTAAATATAAAATATAGAAAATTCCAATATTACTTATTGCTCTCAACCTAATACAATAATTTTTTTCTTCCTTTCTTTGTTGCTATGAATTAGTTTCAACGAGTGTAAATAAAAACATTGATTAAAAGTAAAAAATAAAAAGAAAGAAGAAAAGATAAAAAAAAAAAAAAATAAAAACCGTTCGAAATGTATGCCGCTTTACATCAGAAATTACCTTCTCTCTTGTCAGCTGTGTTATGCGACTTGCGGCTGCGTTCAATGACAGCATGTCACTCATCTTCGCGACGCTCGTTTTTTGCGTGGGACACTTTGTGTACTGAATAGAAAAGTACGAAAAATGTGTTAATTAAAGCACGAAAGAAAGAAAAAGAGAGAGAAAGAGAAAGATGTAAAGATTAACAGATTTCGCTGGCGTCTCGTGCTTGGTTGAGTTGTTTAAAAAAGGATAGGTTCGATTCGTTGCTATGACGATGTCGATGCAGTGCTGCTTTGCTACGAAGGGGTTGTAGAATGAGGTGAAAGTAAGTGTCAGAGATATATATATAGAGATACAGTGGCGAAGGGGAAAAGAGTAGAGAAAGAGAGAGAGAGAGAGAGAGGGAGACAGAGAATATCATATTTATTATTCCACGGAACTGGATCAGTTACAGGTATATGTATGATTACACTGCTTATGAAGATAAAGCAAAAGACAAACAAACAAAAAGAAGAAAAAAGAACGTAATTTAAGAAAAATATTATATATATATATATATATATATATATAGATATATATTTCTAGTTTATTCAAAATAAACATTACTTAAATACATATGTATATTATATCACAATCTTTTATATAGAAAGAATATACACCTCTTTTTTTTCAATACATAACAAAGAATATATAAAATAAGAAGCTGTTGCGAAATAAATTATGCTAAAATAAAAAAAGCGTAATTTTTTGAGTATATTCGAAAGAAATTCTTATGGTAACATAGAAATATCTATATATGTATGTATGTATGTATATATGTATGAATGTATGTATGTAATTTTAATGACGAAACAGAATGAAATGTCTCTCACATTAATTTGTTATGAAATACGTATTAAAATCCGGTATGTTAGGAATATGTTTTTATAATAAACGAAGTATGCATAGACTCGTTCGAACGTTTATATAACAATACGCGGAAATAAATGATAAGGTAGTGTTCAAGGAGGAGACATCGATCACCTTGCGACGGTACGTTAAAGAGCATTGAAAAATGAACTCTTGTAATGTAAAATAAAGAGGAGAATGTATATATATATATATCTCTTATACACCTATATTAATTTATAAAGAAGAAATTTTAAAAGGTTGTAGTAGTAGTTGCATTGTAAGAGAACAATTTGTAAGATAAGACTCACTTCAATTTATTTTTTATTTTTATGAACTGAAAAAGAAATGTATAAAGTCTTTCTATATAAAAAAAAGTTTCCGATATATATAAGTATATAGCTATAATTATAACTATATATAAATATAAAGTTTACTTGTACTGTTCGTATTATAATATTTCTTTTCTAATTATAATTTTATAATAATAATTTATAAATATTAATATTATTTTTTTTTATAATATTTTTCTTATCTCATTTTATCTTATCAGCTATCGGTATCGTGTTACTTCAAAAGAATTTTTTTCTGTTTTTCTTTCTCTCTCTCTCTCTCTCTCTCTCTCTCTCTTTCTCTTTCTCTCTCTTTCTCTCTTTTCTTTTCTTTTTTTTCATGGACATATACGTATATATATGCAGATACTTTTGTAACATAGATAACCGACCATCGTTCTTTAATCCATTTAAATCTCTGCGAGGAGACATTCAATAGATGAATAAGTCCATATCACTTCGGAACACTTTAATTTGATTTCCTGTGTCAATTATTCGAGAAGCACTTTCCATCGATACGTAATGTAATCATGGGAGATCATCATTGCATAGTAGAACACGATAAGTGACGTATATGACGTATATATATATATGCATATTTGTATGTGTGTGCATATATATATATATATATATATATATGCACACACATACAAATATCTATTAAATTCACCATGCACGATCTATGGACGCCATGTGGTGCTGATTTAGATTTTATGTATAAAGCACAATATGTTGGAAATTGTTATACTATAGATATCCGAATTTCAATATATTGCTGGACAACACTCGAGACAAAATGAAATTATTATTCTTTCGTTCGTTGAAAACAATTATATCGAAATAATATTTATCCTTGCTTTTCTTTTATGACTTTTAATTAATGATTTTTTGTTATAATAACGTGACCATCGTTACGAAAATAATACATACGTTTAATTATATAATCTTGTTCGTACACACATACACTCAAACCTATCTACCTACACATATGCATACACATATATACACACACATACATCCTAGATAAAAAAAATAGAATCTCTCTCTCTCTCTCTCTCACACACACACACACATTTATTTCAAATAATTAGAATCGACATCGATCTATTATAAAGAGACAATGTAATTTCGAAAATAGATATTTTCATGGATGAAAAGAAACTGAGAGAGAAAGAGAAAAAAGGAAAAAAAAAAGAAAGAGATAGGATTTACGTCACTCAGTTAAATCTTTTAAACTAAGAAACAGAACAAAAAACCTCGTATGCATGTTCATAGAGATTCTTCTAGTTCTACAAAGTATTAGATTCTATATCGATATCATGAAAGATGTATAAATTTTATCCTTACTCGATATGCCAGACTCGTGATAAGGATCTTGTTAGCTTTACCTTGGCTGTCTCTTCGAGGAACATCTTTATTTTTTTCTACTCTCTCTCTCTCTCTTTCTCTAATTTGCTCCCGAAGGAATTTTGGTCGAAGTAAAATGATCTTTTAGGAGCAAGAAAAGATAGAATAGTTTAAGCTTATAAGTACTTTATCACGTTATCTGTTTACCTGGCCGCTTTAATACTCACTCTTTTTTTATTTTTTCACAAAGTACATTAGACGACGACTCGCTTTTTCGAGTCTCTTATACTTGAACACTTCTTTCTTCCTTCTTTATATCAAACTTTCAATCCTTCTCCCTCCCCTACTCTTACTATTATTCTTTTTTTTTGCTTCTACAATGCAAAAACAACTTTTAGTATTGTTTCTTTTCTTTCTTTGTTGTCGCTAGTAATTTAACTACAGCCTCGAGATAGTATCCTTTGTTTTCTTCTTTCTTTCCTTTCTTTCTCTCTCTCTCTCTCTCTCTTTCTTTCTCTTTCTTTTTACCTTTTTCTCTCTTTACAATGTCATCAGACTTTAAATTCTTCTTGAGCCATCCAGTATTTTTCATATGACAATTCTGTATGTGTGTTTGTATGTGTATATATATATATATATATATATGTAATATATAATAGATGATTTTCAGACAATACGAAAGATGACAATTTTTTTTAAACTGGACACTTTTAAATTATTTTTTTTCTTTATTTTTTTATTTTATTATCTTGTTTCGTTCGTATTTTTTTTTTACGTAGTAAGGTAATGATTAGTTTATCGTTGAAAAATATAAAATAAAAGTCATCAAGATTATTTAAAAGATTTAAGAAAAATAATTGAACGGTTTTATACTAGAATTTATGTATACAATATCTTTTATGAGATTACTATTACACATTGATGATATTATTTGAGATGATTATTATGATGAATTATGATTCATTGATATCGTATATATGAATCGTACATACGATTTTTTTTGATAAATTGTCAGGATAAAAATGTTTATATGTGTAAAACCTACGCGATTCACATAAATACAATAGCTATGTTTCAACGATGATGTCACTTTTGTCACGAAAAAGTTTTAAATCCTCGAAAAGACATTTCTTTTTGTTTTTTTTTTTTTTTTCCACGAATCAACCACGGGAATTTCAAATCCATGAGAATATTTTCCTTAGTAAAATTGGCTACGTTTCATAAAGTTTCAAATGAAATCCTCTAAACTTCGCTAAACATTTCAGGAGAGATTAAAAATCTTCCAAAAGTATATTACTGGTTTTTAAAATTATCAAACAGTTTAGCGAATTTAAATCTTCTGAATAGAAAAAAAATTTTTGCTTTTATATATTTGAATTTAATGTAGAGTACAAAATGGTTGAGAAATTACTATTTAAGTGGAAAGCATTAAAGAGGTAATTGTCAGTTTAAAAAAATTATTCATATATATATAAATGAAATTATTTTTTATATTATATATTAAAAAATATTCATATTTATTTTGATTTAATTTGTTCCTTTGAACAATTTTCATTCAACTTTACATTTTCGAATAATTTCAAATTTATTATTACTCATCCACTACTTTTGACAACTTATTAAGATACGCTTAAAAGAGAAAAAAGAAAAAAAAGAAAAAAAAAAGAAAAAAGAAAAATAAAAAAATACATTTTTTTTATAATTTTTCCAACAATCTGAATAACTTTGCCAATATTTCTCTTTCATTTCACTTATTCTTAATATTTTGTTCTTCAAAGAATACATACTTTTGTAAAATAAAAAGATCTTCTATGATAGAAGTTTAACGAAAGAGAAAAAAATTTGATTGAAATATTGATGACCTTGAAAGAGGAAAATATCACAGAAAGTATAGTTTCCGGTTGCAGGAGCTGCGCCTTTTTCGTTTCATCCTCGTTCTACTTTGTCGTTGGTGGTGGTGGTGGTGGTGGTGGTGGTGATGTTAGTGATAGTATAGTGGTAATGGTGGAGGTAGTGGTAGTGGTGGTAGGTGCGTTGCGCTTCACTTAGGGGGTGGCTTTGACGTTGGCGCCGAGGAGGCGTGCAGAACGTGTTCGATCGACCCAAGTACCCGCGGTGGTCCCCGCACTCTCACTGCGACAGAGTTTAGTCAGTCGGTCGGAGGCTTCCACCGAGGATACGCGCGCGCATGCAGAACGATATATCAACCCTTAGCGAAAACGCATACGCATATAAATACATACATACAGATATACATACATATATAAATACGTACGTACACATACATATAGATATTAATCAAAATTTTCGAACAAAAACAATTGTTTTAACGTGTTTTAACACGTTTTTTAATGTGTTATATTCGAAACGCGCGCGACGAAATTAGAAAGTAGAAAAAGATTTCCTTGTTGAGAAAAAGTTGTGTTTATATATATATATATATATATATATATATATATATATATTTCCTTTTTTTTACTTTCTCACTTGTTCTTTTTTGTTTTTTGTCATACCACTTATTTATTTCGTATTTTCTTTTATAAAAAGAATTCTTGAAAATCGTTGGGCACATGGGCACGAACTGACCCACGAGGGATGCAGAAAGCACGATGACGTTTGGACCTGGGTAAGCCTTTGTTGACATTTTCATTGATGCTATGAAATTAATACTCACATCGAACCCTTTTACTTGTTTCATTTTATGTTACGTGTCCATCCACGGATCTTGAATAGGATTTGATAAATTTGATTTTAATCCTCCGCTTTCGAATACCATTAATTATTAATCTCTCTTAATTTTCTTTTAGTAGAATACACATGCGTTAAATCGATTTATTGAATCATATCATTCATAATTTCTCGAATCATTTATTGTTCTGTCCAATAGTTTTTTTCTTTATTTCTTTTCTACTTTTAGATGCCTATCGCTCCATCCAAAACAGTCTGTTCTGTTTATTGTCGATGTTGTTTTTTTAGATATAAAAGGACGTTGACACAAATGAAAAAAGTACATAAAACTTTTCACGAGTATTTACTTAAAAATATTTATTTTCGTTTATAAACTTTTTGATGTTACTAATAATATCGATGATATTTGCTTAAAGTAATTTAAATGAGTATCTCTCCTTCTTTCTCTTTCTCTCTCTCTTTTCTGAGTTTATTTAGTATAATAAAAATATCTTTTATATACTATATAAGCATTATATAGATATGAAAAAATCAATGTATTATATACATTTGATTCCGTATATATGAGTAATTTCAAAGTACTGTATAATTAAATTTTTTTAATGTTATTTCAATAGTCATTATTCAAGGTATTTCTGTAAATTAATTTTATCAACTTTAAACAAAGAGATTGATCCTTTCGTAATATGAATCCTATGATCGTTTCGTTGCTTATTTAGACGTAAACGATGCATTCTATAAGCTTTTCAAAGCTTGTTATCCATCAAAATAATCTACATTCTACATTGTGTTATTAGAGTTCGCGTGTACTAGCTCGTGTTTCTCGCCTATCACCCTTATTTTTCTTATCGGTACACGCTATACTTTCATTCTCATTTTTCCTCGTAACGCAGTAAATAATCGTGTTTCTTTGTACACCACGTGAAAGGAGTCTGTTACCAAATTTAGGTCGTTCTAATGATTTTGATTTATTGATAATGATGATAGTAGTTCTGCAAAATGATCACTACATCTTCAAAAAGTATATTTGTAGATAAAAAAACTATATATATATATTTCTTTTTTTTTTTTTTCTAGAGTCAACAAAGTGCTCTGAAATTGTAAAAACTATAACGTTCATTGTAGTATTCTTTTTCTTCTTTTTCTTGATAATGTCATTACAATATTACTTAGAGTCAACGAAGTTTCGTAATTGTTCATTCATTACGATATTTCTAATAATATTTTATTAGAATATTATCAAAATTGACAATAGTATTTTGAAATAATCGTATATCTCTTCAAATTGATATGTGCGAACGATCTATGAATAATAAATAGGTCACATAAAATAATTATAGCAATTTGTTCGTTCAAAAAGAAATACAAAATTAAAAAGAAAATAAAAACGAAATAAAAAAATTACAAATAAAAAAGAGAAATAAAAACAATACTATTCTCATTTAAAAATGAGAAATGTATGAATATTTTTTAAAATCGTTCCAGAGTCGTTCTCCAAGAAAAAAAAAAGATTAAAATCGATTGAATTCGAAACGACGCAACGTTAGTAAGATGACGCTTTGGAGTAACTTGTCGCATCAAAGTTTGTTGGAGATTGAAATTTCGTTTGCGGAACACATTGAACTTGATTTCGAGCCTCGTCATTCGTAGCTGTCGCTATACGAACACATTGATTGCGTATTCTCTCTCTTATGAAATGAAAAAGTTTGCGTGTATGCATGTGAATGAGAGAGAGAGAGAGAGAGAGAGAGAGAGAGAGAGAGAGAGAAAGAGAAAGAGAAAGAGAAAGAGAGAGAGAGAGAGAGAGAGAGAGAGAGAAAGAGAGAGAGAGATAGAAAGAGAGAGAAAGAGAAAGCAGACTAATGAATAGAAATCTCGAAGCAACGAGATGAAGTATTTCCTGATGGTTTAAACGGTAGTAGAATGAAAAGTGGACATAATGGGTTTCACATAATACACATGCACGCACTTATGTACATCCACATATATCTACGCATGTTTGATCTTACGAGAAATACAAAACACCTCCGAAATCAGGGAGTGTAAACAATATATACGGCCTCGAGAGTAAACATATTTTCTTATCCGTTTCACCGCACTCAAATAATCGTGACGTACCAACATAGACGTGATTGTACACCCACTCAATGTACATATGTATACGTATATAAGCTTATAGTACATTGCATATTCCTTAACGCGAATTCTAAATCGAGTTTAATCATTCGTGAGAATTTCGACCTTCTTGAAAGTTTAATAGAGATCGATAAATCCTAAAATTCACTTTCAATGAATATTATTTTATAACAGACAAATAAATAAATAAATGATAATCTTAGTTTCTATTTTTTTTAATAGAAAATTTTCTATTATTTTGTTTAAAATTTTCATTTCGCTTAATGTAAAATTTCGCTAAATATCGTACAGACTTATTTGTGAATAAACATAATGGATATATTCAAATTTTTGTGAAAAAAAAGTTTCAACCCTTTAACATGTAAAACGAAATGGAAATTTTTTTCATTTCACTTGCGCTAATGCAAAATGAAGAAAAAAAGGAAAAGAAAAGAAAAAAAAATTTATTACTTTGGTTTTCCTACGTGTTTTCCTATAGCTGGCAAATCTTTGAAAACTTCGTGTATGTATCTACATACATACGTACTCTTGTCTATATAGGTCGATCCATAAACGATGGATCGCATCTTTCGACTATCTATATCGAGATTCCTTTAGAAAATTTATTGTTGAGAACGGCATTCACTGTACATTCCTTGTGCATATATACGTATATATATATATGTGTGTGTGTGTGTACATATGTCTATGTATTATGTATTTTTGGCAAACTTCACTGAAATTGACAGTCTTGCGTAGTGATCGATCGAAGAAATACTAGAGACTTAGTGACCTTTGTTAGTTATTTCAACGTACTTTTTACAATGTTCTCGTGTAATATTCTGTTCCGTGTAATGAAAAATTACTGCGATAAAAAAGTCAGAGGGAAAAATTTCTATATTTATTTAGTATAAACACAAATCAGTTTTTAGTTTGGAAATAAAATTTTTACTTAAATATTTATATTTCTCATTATATGAATTCTCTCTCTCTCTCTCTCTCTCTCTCTCTCTCTTGTTTAATTCCGATTATTAATAATCCATATTGTATTTATATATAATATGGATTACATTTACCCACTTTATATCATATTATGCGACGTTACGAAAATGTCATTATAGTCACGTTGTTTGTCATTGAAAACTTCTATCGATAGTTACATCTTCTTACCGAGAAAAAAAGTTGGAAAGTTTTTTCGATTACGGTGAGAGATAAAAAATAAAAAAACAAATAAAAAAGAAGTAAATAAATAAATAAAAAAAATCCAAATGAAAAAAATGTCTCGAACCTTCTATCTAGAATTGATTTTAGAGTGGAGTTCGATGCTTGTCGAGTTAAAAATGACTAAAAAGAAAAAGAAGAAAAAGAAGAAAAATAAAAAAAAGAAAAAGAAGAAGAAGAAAACGAGGAAAATAAAACAGAAAGAAATAGTTTTGCATAATATTATTTTTACGCTTGAAAGCTCGTTACTACGTTCGCAAGATACTACAAGCAGTTTCGAAGAGTCAGTGTTAAGATGAGAATTATTTATCAACTCTTGTTGCTTTTGTAAGGTACACCTTCAAATACAGCCCCAAAGAAGTCATCTCTTTCGTGATAAAAGTCAAAACTTCGTTTTTAATTAGTAAACTTGCGCCTAAGTAGCCGAGAAAAGGGTTCTTTTACACTTCTTCCTTTTCCTTTTTTTCTTTCCTTCTTCTTTTATTTTTTATTTTTTTTTTTTATTATTCGTATTATACAGAAGATTGGCAGTTCAGTCAGTCAACTGTAAAGTGTGCTAACGATGTAAAGAGAACAAAGAAGAAGCACTTAACACATGGTTAAATTTATATAGGTATCCTTTACGTTACGTAGATTTCGAAATTCACTGTATCGGAAGACATACAATTAAATTTGTGATCATTTGTTTAATCAATCTAAATGTCAGATTTTATTGGGTAATTATGTTGGTTCGTAAATAAAAAAAAGAAAAGAAAAGAAATTCCAAAGTTTAGAAAGAAAATGAAAATACGAATGTATCATAAATGCTAATGCATTATATATAGGTTGATCGGTTACGATCAATATTATTATATCATTAGAATAATTATTGTTCGATTATTGTTTCTCAATACTGAAATTTATTCATTAATTTAAATAATAAAAATTCAATTGTATTTTCGACGAAGGAACAGGGAATAATTCCGTGACCTTTATTCGTTCGAAACGCAACTCGGTCTTGGTCATTATCTTATCCCGCGAATTTCTACTCGTTTGCTACGTGTTGCCTCATGAAAAGGAATTCCAAGCAATCATCAAGCATTAAAGCTCGAATGACGTCGAATAACTATGATCTGCTCGATTCTAAGAAACTAAGCTCTGTATATCCGTATATTCATATGTATTATGAAATACCCACGCGAAAATCTATCGAGTACTAAGAATGGCGAATGTATCCTGATTCTTTGTCTAGGCAATATGTTCCTTCCTCCAGTAGTACGCTCACGGAGGTCGCTAAAATAGAAGTTCGCGGTTTTGCTGATTGCTAAACTTCGATATACCACGTTCAAAACTTGGATATTTTCTTCTGTGAAAAAATAAAAAGAAGAAGAAGAGAAGGAGGAAGAAAAAAGAAGCAGAAAAAGAAAAAGAAGAACGACGACGACGAAAATGAGGATATCTTCGAAATTACGAGCCAACATTCTCCTTGGTTGGATCTTTTATCTCTTCACGTTCCTTCTCCTTCCATTGCGAACAAGTAAGTGACTAATGACGGTCTACAAAATGTTATGATATAAACATTAAACGTATTTTACCTACAGATGAGGGATATACGCGTTTGTAAATTAATTTTTTGGAAGTAAAACTCTCAATGTTATTTGACGGATGTTCTGTCAATCTAATTGATCCCTTTTGTTATCAAGATAAGACGGATAAATATTTGATTATAGATGCTCTCGAGGAGAACTGTACCGATTTCCAAGGTGGAACTGTTAGACATGGACTGCTTTATGTGCCGGGACCTGCGGTTTGTAGCTTATGCGTCTGTTATCATTCGGAGCCGATGTGGTGCCAGGCTATATACTGTACGCCACCATATGTAAGTAATCGAAGTTTTCCTAGCCTCATTACAGATTTCATTAGAACAGTATATTTCTTAACGGTTGTTATCATTTGTCATCTCAAAGATGTATGTATATAGTTTATATATATATATATATAAAGTCCTTATACCGATATAAAGTGCATATAAGTTTTATAAATGGCTCCATAATGTACATAAATAATTTATAGATAATAATTTGTTTTCTCGAACGTACAAATTGATTGTAAGCGTGAACATTTTACTTTTTTTTCTTTTTTTTTTTTTAATAAATTTTCATAAAAGAGACGATCGATGAATGGTGATTGCAAAGTTTAGTTAATAAGTTTTAGGATTTTTTATTGAGAGAAAGGAAAAAGAAGAGGGAAAGTATGGAGATAAAATCAAAATGATTTCCTTTAACGGAGGAAAATTCACGAACGATAAAATGATTCCGGTATACCAAATGGTTCTAACGCAGGGCTTTCAAATAAATTGTTTTATGTCCGTGCGAAGCCGATATAGCAAAAGAATTTCAATATTTGCGCGAATATTTTTTAGCTGATAAATCAATTATTAGGGGGACCGAAAAGTAATGTCGTTTCTGCGCATGTCGATATTTGATTATGATTAAAAATAAAAACTTGTTAAAAATTTATTCGTTCGAATTTAATTTAAGAAAGCGACATTACTTTCCGGTCCCCCTAATATTATAATCGCTCTACTACACTCATATATATATATATATAATACGGAAAAGTAAATTTATTCTTTTATGTTTTTCTTTGTCTGTTTGTTTAATGCATTATTACGAAATAATAACAAGATATATACGAAGACCATTAAAAACAAGCATATTATAACAATTTATGTAATATCTATGGTATACTTTCTTATTCTTATCTACGAATTATTTTTATTAAATTTAAGGGATTATTGACAGCAAGTCAAATTACAAAGAAGAAAAGAAAAACAATAATAATAATAATAATAATTACATGTCTATAAAACCCTAATAATAATAATGATAAAAATAAAGACGAATTAGAATGGAATATAAAACGTAAACGGAATTAGTATTTTAATTTTAATCTCACAATGAGAAATTTACTTCTCTTAGAATACTTAATAACTTTAGGATTCTAAACATCCGATCTTTTCTTTATACATCTTCCGGAATGCCATACTTCAAGGAATGGTATTTGAATTAGAGCAACATGGTGTTCGCATGTATACATACGTACGTATATATGTACGTGTACAGGTTTATGAATATTGATAATAAAATAGAATATTAAAAACAGACTGACAAACTCGACGTGACGTCCTTTCGGCCACGTTCGATATATTACATTTGGAATAGAGTATAGTCGGTAATAACGATGCTAGTTCTATCATAAAACGCGCGTGTGGCCCTTGCTCATTTTTCCCTCTTCGATCGCAACCTAGCATGATTTTCTACGATAAAAAGAAAGGTAAAAAAAGAAAAAAAAAATACCCTCTACTGCCGAGGTCAGTATCGAGTACCTACTATGTAAAATTGTTAAACGGTTTTACTCTACTTTCCATTCGTTTTGTGTTTCTGTTTTTCTTTTTCTTTTTTTTTTTTTTCCCTTTTTTTTTTTTTTTTTGCTGTGTTTTTCTTCTTTTTCTTTCTTTCATTTTTTTTTCTTTTTTCATTCGATCAAACGATGCGTAGTTGTTACGTAGTAAAGCATTTAAATAAAAGGAAATAATCCCTATCGTTAAGGAAGTCACTTTAAGAATCAAAAGTGTAACTCTTATTAACGCGTTACCTTCGAGCGGAAAAGTTCTGCACACAGTGAAATGCCACATCGTTTGTTGGAAATTAAGTTCAGGGACAGAACGTTTCGCGGGCGTTTTTTTCCTTTCCCTTCTCTCTCTCTCTCTCTTTCTCTCTCTCTCTCTCTCTTTCTCTCTCTCTCTCTCTTTTTCTCTCTCTCTCTCTCTTTCTCTCCTCTCTCTCTCTCTCTCTCTCCATATCTCTATCTCACTCACTCGTTCTCAGTACCTTTTTATATGTTTTTAATCGCTCGCAAACACGTAAGTATATATATAAATATATATCTCGCTACAAGGAGTTTCGCACTTCCAGTTGAGAAAATGTGAAACTGCGACATCAGGTTCGTTATATTTGTATATATATATATACGTATGTGTATATATATATATATACATAACGAAGGCATATATATACACATATGTGTAGATATAGGTATATATATATATATATATATATACATATATATATATATATATATGTATGAATATTATACATGATGAACGATGCGTGCATAAAAAATTGGAAAAATACAATTATAAAAATTCATTAAATTTATGAAAAATTTTATATTTCAATACGATGGACGTGGTAATGAATAGTTATATATTCAATTAAAAGGCATCACGATATATATATATATATACGTAATATGTGACATATGAATAGACATTAATGTGTGCGACCATTTTATAGGAAAAAAAGAAAAAAGAAAAAAAAAAAAAAAAAGAAAAAAGTGATTCTACGTTACACGTCCTGTTCCGTGTGATATCGGCCTCGGAATGTCAGAGTTTATACATAAATTCCTTGTTAGCTCGTTAACGAATAAAATTTAATTCGAGTTGCATCCTCACGAAAGCTTTTCACTATCCTACCGGATAAATTTAGAGTAACAATGAATTTTATAGAACGACCCATCTATTTTTGGACTAGTTTAATTGACGAGACAACAATTTTAACATCTCGACTTTCTTATTTTGGTAAAGTTAAAAAAAATTTCGTAATGCAAATATACTTATATATATATATATATATAGGTATATTTATTGGTATAAATTTGAGTTGATAGGTACTTCCGTTATATATAAAATATCGGTAAAATAACTATAATATATAAACTGTGAAATAATAAGGATCTGTCGATTGAAGATTGCGTTTTTAAACGTTCCCGTTAATGTCAATAAAGATATATCTATATGAGGTTTCTTTTAAGTCGTTCAAAAGTGGATTACATACATATGTACATTGTTTACCACGAAACGCGTTTCGATATGGCTACGTAATCCGGAAAATAATATTCTTACGACAGGATTACTCGACGACCGAACAAAAAGTAGATATAATATAATCAATCTAATCAGTTTGGTGAAGCCTAACTATTAATTTTATCACGAACGTTTCGTGACTTTTTTTTCATCGTTTGTATAATTAAGATACAATAAAGATGACGATATTACGACTGCAATTATTTCTCAATTTCGTATGTTTAATATATATTTTCTCTCTCTCTCTCTCTCTCCTCTCATTTTCTCTCTTTCTTTTCTCTTTTTTCTTTCTTTCCTCATTTAATTTTATAAGGTTTAAAATCTCTACATCAGTATGTAAACTTAATTCGTCGATGTAATAATCGTTATAATCATAGTAGTTTCCTCTTTCTAAATAGAAAATAAGTTATTTATGATTTGTGCTAATGTCGTTACCAAGGAGAAGTTTAAGACGGTTGGTAATCGCTTTATTGAATTTTCTCTTAATGTGACATCTTCGAGTTGTCGTATAACAAGATGTTTTCATCCAATGTAAATCCGTTTAACCATCAATGAAAAGAAAGGAAAAAAAAGAAAAAAAAAAAAAAAGGAAAGGTAAAGATTTTTTTTCTCGACCTTCAAAGACATCCTAATATCGTCCTTTACACTTCTTCGAATTGGCGTTTAGTTGATATTGTTCATTTTTATTGACATGGACGGAATTTCATGAACGTGGTATACCATGAATAACGATAATATGAAAGGTCTTCGTTAAATATTTGAATGAAAAACAACGGGAAAAAGAGAGAGGAGAAGGGGGGTTATATTTTAATTATTTGATTTGACGAATGCACAAATAGACGAATTTTTTCGCTTAATTGGTGTTCCTCTCTTCTACCTCTTTCATATCTCTCATTTTATATATCAAAAGCATCAAGTCCGATAGAGAAAGAATAATATTTACAAATTGGTATTATCAAAAAATGTTAAATTTATTCGTTGTAAAATGCGTCGAATTTACGTATAATTTACTAAAGAAGAATTACGATTCTCTTTTTTTCCTAATTTTCTTTCTATTTATTTCTCTTTGGTTTGTTAAATATGTCTATTTTTTATCTGGTTATTTAAATATTTTCAAATGCATATTTTCAAATTTATTATATTTCATTAAAATCTTTAGATCTGCATTCGAAATAAAATTGATAAATGTAGAAGAATTATTCATCTAATATTGTAAGATAAAAGTAAATAAAGGAAAGTAATTCTATTAAGATAATAACTATCCGTTCATGTAAATTCTATGGAATTATTTTTTAGCTTTGTGCTAAAACAACAACAATAATAAACAATATCATATAGTAGTAGTAATAATAATAATAATAATCAGAATAATAACAACAACAATAATAATAATAATAATAATAAAAATAATTATAATAATAATAATAATAATAATAATATTAATATTAATAATAATAATAATCAATAATAATAATAATGATGAATAACTCTGTGAGTTACAATATTCGTATACATTGTACGCTCGTTGTTCATTTTATTTCGTTATATGATATTACGAGCGTTTATTTGATTTCTTTTCGTTTCTACATTTCAAATGATGGTGAAATACTCGGAAGATGAAAGAATTATTTGATTTAATACAGAACTAATTTTTATAAAATAAAACGATAACAAAACGAGTAATTTTTATTTCTTTTCAATTTGTTGATGTAATTTTCTAATGTGTCGTAAGAAAGAATTAAGAAAATGATCAAAAAAAGAACAAAAATAAAATAAATGAGAGATAAAGAAAAAGAAAAAATAAAGAGTGAAATTCGATTTCACGAGTCTAAGCAATACGAAGATGAAACCATTATTTACTATTGTTCTAAGAGAACTAAAGGAAACTAGTCGACTTTGTCACGAAGAAAGACAAGGATGAGTAAATGAAGGTCGTGTTACTTAAAGGGATCGACTTCATTTCCGTAAAAACAAGTCGTTGGAAGCCAAGCGAAACGAAAGCCTCGAATTACTACGGATGAATCACAGAACCGTAGCTTTAGGAATGACGTGATTGTTAGCAAGCACAACTCCTTTTGAGATAACGTGGACAATGATACACACACACACACACACCACACACCACACACACACCACACACACAACACACGACACACACACAACACACACACACACTCACACATACATACACACATGTATATATATGTATATAGTTATGTGCACTATTATAGTTTATATAATTATGGGTATCAATTTAATAAGGTTTTCTACCGGTTGAATTGATCGTAAAATGGCTTTATTAAGAGAAATTGTTTCATTAGAAACCTTCGACGTTTCTAATTCGGTCTTTGGAATATTTGTTGTCTCAAGATTATTTTTTCAAGAAAAAATTTTAACGAGAGCAATAGTAAAAAGTTTTTATATTAATTAATTAAAAATTGTTAAACGAATGTCGCAATCAATCATGTCATATTCAATTCACGTTTCTTTTTTATAGGTAAGTATAATACAACGTGCCTGAATAAAGTTAATTTTAAGATAAGGTACTGACAATTCAACGGTAAAATGTCAGAACATTAATGACACTGAAGTGAAGTATAGGCTCTCGGCCAAGTATCTTAACGTTAGTTATTAGTTATATATATATATATATATATATATTATATATATATATATGCCACGTAGATATAGACATTGCCAACGACGTCCTTTAGATACACAGAAAATATAACACATTTCGTACATGCAAGAATTTTAAGGATATTATTTAAAAATATTTCTATTTCAAAATGAAATCATATCTCTTCACTTATTTTCATAACTATTCATTAAGAAAAATTAAAATAATTAATAATAATCTGTTAATCGAAGATTACTATCGTTCCAAAATCAATTTTTCTTTCTCAGAAATGCAAGAAATTCCGTGTTGGCGAGCGGTGTTGCGAGTTCGAGTGTTTGGACGATGTGGACGACACACTGGACTGGAGCGGTCCGGATTTGATAATAGTTGACGGATCATCCAGAATACATGATCAAGGAGTATTTTGGTTGACGATTTCTCTTGTCCGCCCTTCTCTTCCTGCCCTAGTTCCGAGATCAATGGCCTTTCGTTGCTCCTGTTCTTGCTCTGCTGCTATCTATTAACGCGATTATATCTGATTTAATCCGTTTCTATTACATCGAAAAAAATAATACAGCAAATAGTCAGAGATTTGATCAACGATCATGATATGCGATCATGCGAGTGCCGTCGGGTCGCCATTTTTCACGACGTGAATCTAATCTTTAAATTGTACGACGATTTTTTGATCGACGAATTAAAAAGAATGAAAGAAAGAAAGAAAGAAGTTAGCTCATAAAGACATCTTACCATCGATCGATCGATCGAAAGAAAGAGAAGGTATTAGAGAAAATTTTTTTCCAAATATTTTTTTTCATCTTCGACAAGGAAGGAAAATACATACATGGAGGAAGAAATGAATAAAAGATCGTGCGATAAATTTATTAGATGACTTTAATTATCGTTTATTCGCATGAGATTTGTGCGTTAGTCAAGAATGATATTACAATAAATAAAGGGATGTAACTTGTGAATGATAAAAAAAGAAAGAAGAAGTAAAAGAAAAAAGAAAACAGAATATCGTTTCTAAAGCCGTCTGATCGTTTGTATACGATGCATTAATTAGAACTGATCTGTGATTAGATGCAAAGTGATGTCCCCGAATATATATATATATATATATATATATATATATATACAGATATACATACACACATATACACATATGCATATACACATATACTACATTACATATATACATAGGATATATACATACATATATATAATTTAGAATTTCTTATACATAATATCTCCAGATACCTATCGTCTCTTTTTTCGATATATTAAATAATAATCTAGATTTTAGATAGACGAAATTGAATCGCCCTTCAAGTGTCGTTGAAGTGAAGATACAACGAAGGATAGGAGAAAAAAATATATTATCGAGAAACAGAAAAGGAAGTAGTAGTTCGCTAAGACTGCTGGCTATAAATCGATCGATCCTGAAGGACTCTTTTTTCTTTTTTTCTTTTCTTGCATTTTTTTTCGAGCACCTGTCTTTATCAGGAAACTTAGAAAGCTTTTAATTATTTTTCGCAAGACTTCAAAGGAAAAAATTGATCGTGATTATTATATAATGTCACGCTTCGCAATTTTTTTTATTTTCATATATATTTTTTGTTTAACGCTTCAATATAATTTGAATACGTTAATATTTATATTAAAAATTGTTACGAGCTATCACAACCTGGCCAACTCCCTGTCCACTTCAAACATACCCAACGAACGTAATACTTTATGTCCTTTCAAACACATAACATAACAATACTAACCGCTACATACTTCACGTAAAAACATATTATCAATTCAGGAAAAGGATGTAAGTACGTTTAATAGAGTTAAAGAAGAAACGAACATGAGGGAGATGTATTTAGTTTTCTTATATACTTCTGCCACCATCTTAATGACCATAATGACTTCGAAACCTAAGTAGTATCAACAGTAGTAATAGCAACAATAAAGTTAGTAGTTAATATAAAACTAGTAGTAGTGATAATATATAGTAGTAATTGTAGATACAGATGTATTTTGAGCAGAAGGAGCCGGCATGAGTCACGAAAGGTGTTCGTCGGAAGTTAAAAAAAGTTTCATGTGATCCGAATACAGATAGAGATAGTATTTTCTTATCCAAATACGAAAGAAGGTTCGAGAAAGAATGAATATGTGAGAGTGCTCGTCTATATTTCCGTTCGTATAAAAGTTGATATATCTACATATAAATGACAGGTGAATCGTCATATATAATACTATATATATATATATATAGATATATATATGTATGTATGTATATATATATATATATATATATATATATATATGTATGTATGTATATATATATATATATATATATATATATATATATATATATGTATATATTGTAATAAAATTCCACTGTTAGTTATCTTATTCTTTTACGTTTCTTTTCTTTCAAGAATCGATCTATCTATCATAGTTATGTATGTACATATATATGTATGTATGTATGTGTATTCATATATACATACACATACACACACAGAGGCATATATATATATATTGTAATGACCATTTGCTAATTTGAAAAATAAAGGATTGAAAGTAACGATTATAAGATTAGAGAGAGAAAGAAAATTGATGAGAAAATTAACAAGTGTATAGGAGGAGTTTAAAAGTCAAAAAAAATATACCCTTCTTTCATTACATTCTCGATTCACGGTTAATAGGATATTTCTTCCCTCCATTTCGACTTTAAGGAATACGCTTCGATAAAAAGATCCTTTGACATTCAATTAAATTCATCCTGTGCAATTGCCTAGAGACTTGTAAGATAATAAATTAAGTACTTTTCGTTATTTCATTGAATGAATATATTCAAGATCAGAAAGGATTTTAAGGCATATTGATAAAGATTTATAAGCGAAATAGAGCTTTAATTAATGAAAGGTATTGTAAGGAAATGTACATTATATTTTAATACTCATATACGTAGTGCGGTGTTGTAAAGGATGCTTTCTATTCCTTATTTATTTTAACACTTTGGCAAATACACACACATATACACATCTTTGTAACACTTTCGTATTTTATTTTTTCAATTACGAAAATGATGAAATATTTTGAAGATGGACTGTATATGAAATGTGATGTATCGTTATATTGTCTCGTTTTACTATCTTCTTTCTTTTCTTTTTTGAAAGTTTGTATGTATGCGTGAAATGTACGAAGGATGCGAATTTTGTAACGTATTTACGATCGTATTTTCTCGAAAGGAATAAGATTTAAGAAAGGAAACGTTTTTATTATAATTGGTCGATCTAACAAATAACATGGTAACATGAATTAACAATGAGGTCGTGTTCAAATTAATATTTACACCGTATAAGTTGAATAGCTTTCAGGACCAAGTAAATTTCTAAGATATTATAAAATTTAATTTTTCCCCCTCCATTTATCTTTATTTCTTAATGACATAGATATTTTTTTTTTAATTTGTTTAATCGTTGTATATTATATACATGCGTATATTAATCTTTACTCTTGACCGACCTTCCTCTTATTAAAGGTATTTAATTAGACGACACTTAAAAAAAAAAAGAAGAAAAAAGAAACAAAATAAACAAATTGTTTTTATATGTAATACTATATAATATATAATCTCTTGAATGTTATGCATGCTTGTACTTTTGCAAGGATCATCGAGTTAACGTGTGATGTAATTTATATGTGCGGGTTATATGAAATTGTAATATTCCGTATAAAATTTAATCAAATTTTGATCTTTTACGGTTTTAAAATAAATCAAATTAATCTTAAGGAGATAATAATGAAAATTCATATTAATTTTCTAGATCAAGTGAATTAAAAAATTTTATGTTGAATTTATGTCTGAAATGATCACGATATGTCACTTTTATATATCTCGTACATATGTTCCGTCACACGCTATTGAACACGATCAAAGCATTTTACGATTCTACTCTCGCTTTTTAAGAAAATTCGACTGGTTTTACGCCTACGCGAACACGTATGTATGTATGTATGTCTCGAGTGCCATTTATTTAAAACCATCTTTGTGCGATCGAAATTTCTTCGTTTATCGAGTCAAATTCCTATGAAAAATCAAAAATTGTGTCGTAATATGCTGAGCAATCAAAGTATGATGTGCAGAAAAGGAAGAAAACAAATTTTATCGAGTTTTTTTTTCGAGGTCGGAAAAAATTTCACGAAGACCATGATATGAGTAATTGGATTCGTCAATTTAATGCGTTATTCAAATGAGAAATCTCGATGATTATTTTCAACAAAAAGAGAGAAAAAAGAGAGAGAAAAAAAAAGAGAGAAAGAGAAAGAGAGAGAGAGAGAGAGAAAGAGAGAGAAAGAAAAAGGGAGAGAGAGAGAGAGAGAGAGAGAGAGAGAGAGAGAGAGAGAGAGAGAGATATCAACGGGTGATAAAATTTTGTTGAAATTCGACGACAAAATGAACGATCAAATTTTAACATGTATTAAAAAAAGGATGCTGCTTGAGATTTGAATATCGAACACAATTTTATTCGATTGGATCGATTTGATAAATTCGGTTATTTTTTCAGATTATCTTTCTGAAAAAAATCATGAGATACTTTATTTTATTTAATTTTGCAGTAATTATAGCCTCTATATAAATTAAAAAATTAATTAAAAAAAAAAAAATAACAAAGAATGGTTATCTGTGTTTTATTCAATTGTTTTAAATCGTGTTAATTTGTTCATTTATTTTACGATTAATTATAATGTGATATATTTATTAAAGCCATTGGTTTTTTCTTTTATTTATATTTTTTTTTTTATCGAAGAGAGGAACAGACAACTATTAAATATCAAATAAAATATATAAATCAAATGTATAAATCAAAAAGAAAAAATTAAATTATAAATTTCAAATAAGGAGGGTATGATAATTCAAGCTTCATTACTGCAAAGTGTTGAAACAGATAATAATCGAAGGTACAACAGATACACGATATAAACGCGTATGTTTATTATTTAACGGCTACATTTAATGGCCTAATTATCCTTTGGAAGTGTGTTAGCTGTACCACTTGTGGTCTCGAGAAGGGATGTAAAACGGCCACTGAATATAAATTGCGATCGATGGAATTGTTTTTTTCTCATTGTGGTGCTCCGTTCATCGCTACAGGGTATTTATATAATATCGTTTGTTATATCGACACAATCGAAATTATTCTCTCAGAGCTTAATTAAATCGCGCATGCGTGTATGGACAATATAAAAAAATCATCTTTATATATATATATATATATATTAATATCGTTTTTTCATCTTCTTCTTCTTCTTCTTCTTCTTCTTCGACTTCTTCTTCTTCAACTTCTTCAACTTCTCCACTTTATTCTTCTCGTGAAATAAATTGCGTGCAGTTACGTGCGAAATTTGGACATAACTACGTCGTCCCACGTGACCAATTTTTTCAGGGAAAGAAATGAAAAATATAAAGAAAAAAAAAAAAAAATAAAAAAAAACCAAATATAAAAAAAAGAAATACATGATATTTCGCGATATCAACGAAAAATCTTTTCGAAACGATGTGACCATGTTACTATATATATATGTGTATGTATATGTATGTATGTATGTATGTATGTATGTGTGTGTGTTGTATTGTGTGTGTGTATGTATGTATGTATGTATGTATGTGTGTGTGTTGTATTGTGTGTGTGTATGTATGTATGTATGTATGTATGTATGTATGTATGTATGTATGTATGTATGTATGTATGTATGTATGTATGTACGTATGTATGTATGTATGTATGTATTGTACTGCGATAATAGCGAAAAAAATTCGTCCGATTTGTAAAAGAAAGATCTTCGTTATTATTAGCTCCTCTTCCATTCCTATTCATATTCCCATTTTATCGTATAGGTATATGCATACATTCATATATGTTATTAGTCGATAATTTATTTATCTGAATTGAATTGTAAAGCAAAAGTTGCGATTAATAATTGATTTTAATTGTAAATAAATATGTCGCTGATCGGATTCATGCGAGTGAACTGATATTGTGGATAAAGAAATCTCTGTAGATATATCATTTCTGTTTTATCTCTACGAAATTAATTATTAATTATTAATTATTAATTATTAATTATTAATTATTAATTATTAATAATCATAATCGAGAGATACACGTTGTACATTATGTATTTTATCGATATTATTCTTAAATCGATAAAAGATATAATGGTAGGTCGTTTATCGAGAAAGATATGTCGCGCGATTATTATTATTATTTACAATGATCTTAAGAAATACATATAAGAGAAATCGTGTATATGTATGACTTTATTAGCGGATAAGAAAACGTATGTAATATTGAGGACGGTGTGCTTTTTGCGATAAAAAAGAAAAACGTTCTGATATTTTGCTCTCTCTGACAAACGAGAAGCCATTGTATTTAATATTAATCGACCAATTTCTCTAAGCTTACCAGTTTAAAGCCTAAAACATTTACTGACATGGAAAAAAAAAAGAAAAGAAGTAATAATCTATTTCAATGTAAATACATATTTAGGAAATATCTGGAAAATAAAAATAATAATAATAATAATAATAATAATAATAATAATAATAATAATAATAATAATAATAATAATAATAATAATAATAATAATGATAATAATGATAATGATAATATAATGATAATAATAATAATAATGATCTTGCTATAATAATAAGTAATTACTTTTCATTGTAATTATGTCGTTTAATCATCAAGGGGCCTTTTATGTATGAATAATCATTCTAAATCCACATTAAAGAGATTTCAATAAATTATTAAAATGATATTAAACTTGTTTGAAGAACTATAACTATTGAATGTGTTCGATTTCACCCGAAAATGTTTAAATCACATTAACGTAATCTCGCTATTATCTTACAGTTTACACGATAAAGGAATTAGGATTTATGAAATTTTATAATTTATTATTAGAAAATTCCAAATTATATTTATCCATAATCTTTTATAAAATATTTATATATTATTCATATACGTATATTAATCTATGCTAATATGCAACAGTGTTGAGAATTTTTAATGCGGGAAGAATAGTATTATTTATTCAAAAATATTATTATTTCATCCAGATTGTGTCGTATAAATCCGTACGTCGTTGATGAAAAGTTGGAATTTGAGCTCTCACCTCGTCCACGATTTTGAGATCTATGAAATAATGAATTGGAAATAATTAGATTCTATATAATTGGATATATATATATAGAGAGAAAGAGAGAGAGAGAGAGAGAGAGAGAGAGAGGAGATGAGAGAACGAAGGAATTCGTAATGGTATGCAAATGGAACTTTGTGCGTTCCTTCAATGATAAGTAGGTTCACTATTACCTATATCACAGATGATCATGTCCTCCGTGGAATCTAATTCATGAAGAATTTCCCCCCAAGGATTAGTTAGCTGTGTATGTCCCCATGCTATATAACCGGGAGGAGAACCACGAGCTGGCGATACGCAGGCGACGTATAATTGATTGTCATTTGCTCTGGAACGCTGCAGAAGTGACCAATGCAGTGGACCGGTGGTCATATTGAATGCAGCTGGATATATCAACATTTTACAACCTATTGACGAGGAAAGAAAAGGAAAAAAAAGAAAGAGAAATAGAAAAAAGTTATTAAAATAAAATAAATTAAAATAAAAAAGAAAATAGATTGATAAGATTATAAGGGTCGTCATTGTCCATAAAATGGACAAACTCGATAATTTATAAATCGTAAAAATCTAAAGATAATTTTATTTCGAGAGTTTTCAAGATTCACTGACCCTGATTTCTATAGAGTCTCGCCATTTCTTCGAAACGAATATCATAGCAAATGCCAATACCAATTTTGCAGCCCATTATTTCAAAGGTCAATAGAGAATTTCCAGGACTTAACGAATCACTTTCGCGGAATGTTATTTTTCCTTTGATATCGATATCGAAGAGATGCATCTGTCGATAAAGAAGTTTACTTTATTCATCGAGTGGTAAAAAAAGTAAAGTTTTTTTTTTAATAAAATTTCAATGTGATATATTCATGTTGCATGCATATATATATATATATATATATATATATATATATATATCGTTTGGTGCCCAAATCGTACATGTATTATACAATTTATCATTCTCTCTTTCTGGAATTGTACCACCAATCACGTAAATATTATTTTTTTGACTGCATCGGACAATGCAATGCTCGTATATATATATATATATTGTTTTCTAAGCGAGAATTTTTGTCTCAGTTATGCGAGAGAAATAAAAGATATTTTGTCAAATGTTTTTTTGTTTAGATTTTTTAAATTGAGATTTAGGAATCATAAATTATTACCTTTCTATATTTGCCTATCATTTTCCCGTCTGGTGCCCAAATCGTACATGTATTATACAATTTATCACCCTCTCTTTCTGGAATTGTGCCACCAATCACGTAAATATTATTTTTTTTGGCTGCATCGGACAATGCAATGCTCGTTTGACCTTCCGGAATTTCTTCTGCATTTTTTTGGAAATGAGCTATATTTGTATATGCATATAAATTTGTATTATAAACAAATTTATGTATTAATATTAGTAATATAACATATGCGTAAGTGTTTATAAAAGGAATATTTTTTAAATATAATGTGCGTACAAAGTTTATTGCATTTTTTAATACGAAGCGTTTGATTGGTTGATTTGAATTTCGGAAGCCTATAAGTTTTCACGTAATATAAATTATGATGATCGTCTTTTTTTTCCGAAGAATACTTTGATAATTTACATTTGAAAAGATAATGAATATTTTGAAAAGGTAATCGAATATACAAAACATGCGCGAGACGGATATGTTACCGTTCAACGAAACGAAGTTTGCTTATATCGTAAGTAAAATGTGAAAAATATAATTTATAACATTTACATGTTCCATAAGAAGAATTGAAACATTCTGGTAAAACAACGATGTTCGATTGATTTTCTTTAGCACGTTCGATATAATCTATCGCTCGTGTTATGTTCCTTAATTTATCATCACTGACAGCAAGCTGCACTAACGCCAAACGGATTGCTGCAAATAAAATAAAATATTTCAGTTTTAATTTATTATTATTTATTACGGTTAGAAAAGTATTATTTCTTATACTGATCGATCGGAATATATAGTTTGTTTATTTTACGTACTTGACATAGTCCTGAAGTACTGTTTGAGTATGCTCATATGTAGCATATTATTTGTAGGTTAGTCGTGCATACAGCGCCAACATATATAATACTTCGAAAGATAACGTACATGATGACGTAAAATTAATATCAATTAAAAATACATATCACGTATACAATTGAAGTATTATCGTATAAATTACGTAGATATCGGACAAGGTAATTGATGGAATTATCTACATAGTACATAGTACATAGTACATAGTTCTATTAATTATGTTATAGTTACATAAATAATGTTTTCAAAGATTATGTAAAAATAAGTTTTATTAAGAGAAAAAAATTATATATAAATGAAATAATACAATAGAAGTTTGCGGTTAAATGAGGAATATTAATGCAATTTTAACAAATGTACATCATCTTCTAGTTGATCTGGATCTCGATCTGGATCTTCTCTTTGGCGATCTAGATCGTGATCTTTTTTCTTTACGTTTCCTTCTATCTAATGTTTCACAATTACGAATATATTTGTCTTTTGCTTTTTCACGTTCCTTATCTTTCTTCTTTCGCTTTTTACTTGATTGTTCTGGCGAACTATCGTACTTTTTGTGTTTTTTAGTTTTCTTAGATTTTTTTAGCTTATGCCTGCTACTACTACTACTACTAGAACTTCTTCTTTTTCTGTTTTTTCTTTCAATACTACTATCACTGTCGGACGACTGTCTTTTGTGCTTTTTCGTTTTCTTTTTATTATCATCTTTTTTCTTTTTTCTTTTACTGTGTCTTTCAGTATTACCTTTTTCATCCATTTCATATTGCTCCTTTTCGCTATTTTGATTACTTTTGCTTCGTTCAGAAGATGGAGATTTTTCTAATTCAGTTGCTTCTTTGTTTTTATATTCCTCGTACTTTGCTACATCTGAAATCAGTGTCATAAAATACTAAACACTAAACTTTCAACACCTATTAAGGTATTGCGATAATATAGAGACCCTTAAAAAGTATTTTGACAATAACTTATTGTAAAATACATTATCAATTATCTTTAACGTAGATATATAAGTACATGAACCTTTTAAAGATCCCTAGATAGGAAATGTAATTCATATACTAACTTAAAACTTTAGATTTTTTAATATATTCGTCTTTTGTAACAGGTTGAACTATAAATTCGTTTAAAGAAATAGCATTTCCTCCCAAAGCCATTTTTATTATTAATCTTCCTGCATCATCATCTAATCCTTCTATTTGACCATAAGTATTAACATATTTGCCGCTTATGATCTTCACATATGTACCCTTTTTAATTTTTATTTCTTCTTCTTGTTTATCTTTAGAGTTAGTTGCTTGTTTTTGTAATGTTACTTTGTCTGCTCCAAGGCCCATTCCTTTTGGACGTAATTCAGGTATAACAGTCGAGACTACTCTATAAAATATAATATAAGAAAATAATATTTTTTTTACAAATATATAATATTAATATTTATATATAATATTTGTATATTAGAAAAAGTTCATACTTTTCATTTTTTCCAATTCCTCGTCCTGGTTGCCATCCCATTCCACGCAACATAGCAAGACCAAACGCATCTATTGGAATTCGTTCATAATCTTCTAAAGTAGACTGTAAAAATTAGAGTAATATGGTTTAAAAAGAATTTCATAAGATATAAATAATTATAATATTATAAAAATTTATATATTAATAATTAATAAAGGTTTATGAATATTATTTATTAAAATAAATAATTATATTAATCATAAAATAATTATAAAATATAATCGATAGAATTCAACTTACTTCTTCTTGTCCTCTCAAAGCTTTTTCTTCTTCCGTTATAGATAAAGTTAACACTTCAGATTCTTCCTTTTTTCCTGTAGATCTTAAATCTTCTATAATTTCTTTAGCTGCCTGTTCTTCCAATGTTGTTTCTGTAGTAGTTGTATCTACTGGTTCTGTTTTAATATTCGTAGAAGAAATATCTATATGAATTGGTGTTGCATTTCCATTAGCTATTTTGTTACTTGGCTCTTGTTTAATATCATTTTTTACTTTCACTTTTTCTTCATTTGGCACTGGTTTGGGCTCAAAAATATCAGCATCAATTTTATTGATAATTCTATCGTGCCACGTTTCAGAGCCCAACAAAGGAATGACCAGAGGTTCATCTTTCTTTTCCTCTTCTCTATAGAATAAAATCAAATCTTAAACATCTTGTTCTCATATATAATGTTTACTATCTAATATTTAATAATAAGGTTAGAGATAATTACATTTTTCTTAGTTTTATTAATATATTATTATTATTACTTACCCAATTACTTTAATGCCTTTGTCATCAAGACATTCAATATAGTCAACTTTTTTTTGTTCCTGAGAAAGTGTATTTTTTAATACAGGTTTTTTAATAGTTTTTGCAAAACCGAACGAAATTTTTTTTCCTTCTTCTGTCATTTTTAAATTGTATAATATAGTAACACGTAAAAATATTATTTCTTCACAATTTTTAATAATATTATACGTATTTCATTAATCGATTGATATATTTACATTAAACTTTTAGTGATTTTCTAGATTATTAAAAATGATTATTCCACAATGTTTGTACAATCTACGAACGATCGATTTTAGACGTGAGACATATTAAGGTCTATACAGCGAAAATTTGAATGAAATGATCTACGTAGTAACATTTTCCCTAGAAACATTGGTTGGTATGATTGAAAGGGATCTAGTAATAAAAGCATAACTGGCGAAGTACATCGATGGTAGTAACAAACTCGAACAGTCGATGCTTATATAATCGATAGAAATATCGAGATTAACGAGATTATTTTCGCGCGATATTTAAATTTTGAAGTTTTTATATGACAAAATAACATCTTATAACAAATACATTTTTTTTATGTTGTAAGATCTATAAAAATTATATCGAAATTTTTTCTATACAATATTTAAACTTTCATCGATCGAAATTTTTATGAATGATTAAATAATATCCTATAATAAAATTTCTATGAAATTATATTATAAAATCAATAGAAATATGTATATATGTATATATTCTATTATATATATATAATATATATAGAATATATATATATATATATATATATATATATATTCTGTTTACTAAAAATATATATTATATATACATAATATAATTAAATGAAATAAATTCGGAAATTATTATTTGAAAAAAAAAAAAAAAACAAACAAATAATTTTTCTTTTCATATTGTCTACTATAATTCTCGAATATTTTACTCGACATATTTTAAGAATATGAATTGTGGGTTTTTTAAGAACACATATTTTAAGAACATAAATCCTCATTGAGATTTATTTGTTTTTCTTTTCATACCATAAAGAATATCAAAGCTCGAGTTTTAAGGCTTTGTTTAAAGAGGAAAAAAGTGGGAGTATATGGTGGGGGGAGGGAAAGGGGACGGTTTGGTAGAGTTTCAGCCATGACAACTGAACGAACGGTATGCAGATACGAAGTTGGGGGTAAATCGGGAAGCCGTACCGTACAGAGAACGTAGTGATCGTAGTTACTTCGAACAGTCAACGACATTGTGATACGACCGAGGTAACGGAAAACAGAGCGAGGTAAGCGATTTCATTACGTATAAATTAAATTTTAATATATACATATATGTATATATATGTATATGATTATATATATTTATTTAATATATATAATTTTAATATACGTATATATTTAATATATATTATATTTTTTCACATTGAATATTTTTAATAAATTTAATTTAGTGATTTAGTTTTATTTTCGTGAAATTATTTTTTTTATTATTTTAAATTAAAATTTCTAAACTAATAAAAAAAAAAAAACATCAAATTGGTACTGAGAAGTGAATCGCACATAAATTTTATGTATTATTAAATAAATAAATAACTAAATATATATATATATATCAATAATGTAGTTAAAATAAAAAGAAAAAGTTATGTTATGTTTATAAAAAATATTCTCTTTTTATTTGTTATATTTTTACATATATATATATATTTTTCTTTTTTTTTTAATTTTCAACGGTACTTAATTTTAAAAGTTAGGCTTATTATTATTAAATTTTTATACATTTAAATACATAGAAATAGATTTGAATGTCTCGTTAAATCTAGTGAGATGCATAAACGTGTGCACTTTTATTACTTCATGACATTTCTCGCGCTTGAACTGATGTTCCTCGTTATCGTCGCGATAATTAGGAACAGTAAACGCGGAATGAAACGGTCTCGTGGGCCGACATAACTGTAAATTTTGCAGGCGTAACCTTGTTGCCGGTGGTTACACTGGTACAAACTCGACGAAGATTTGTTCCGCTATGTGTCTTTTGCCCTGTCGTTTCGTCCTGCCTTTGACACAAACACAAGCAGTTTTCTTTATTATTATTATTATTATTTATTTATTACTATTATTTTCTCTTTTTTTTTTTAAAGTTGCACCTGCTACTATCGAATTTAAAGTCTGTTGAAATTTATTGCTTATTAAGAATCGCCGACCATCCATTAAAAGAAACAAATCGTTTTAGAAGTCTTTAGTAATAAAATATTAATTCGTATTTATTTTAATTGAATTTTATTATCAGAATTCTCATTGATGATGTTGTTTCAAATGTGAATTGTTATAGAATTTTTTTAAAAGGATAAATTAATTTCTTTTTATCTTTTTATAAGAAAATGACAATTATGTTTGAAAATCTTTTTAAAAGTATTTTAAACGAACGAATTTAAAGTAAAATCTATTTGTCCGTATGATATTTTCTTGAGAGATCGGTTTGTCGTAATTCATTGTAATTTAATTTTTTTTTTTTTTAATATTCATCGAGTATCCTTCAGAAGAATTATTTCATAATTTTTTTAAAAGATGGTTTCTTTATTTTTTTCTTTATTTTTTTTTTTTTTTTTCATTTAATACCTTTTATTATTACCTTTTATTAAAAAAAATTAATGTCTTAAAAAAAATCAAATTTAAGTAAAAACATCGTTTTGTTCATGGGATTTATACATGTGTCTTTAGTTTGGGAGATTTTTGGATTGAGAAATCGGATCAAGTATCCGATGGTGGTCGTTCGTAGATGCGTGCGGGTAGCACGAACAATCGAACAATCGAGCGAATCGTAGATCCGGCCGGAACTCGGTGTATAATGCTGCGGAAACGAGTGGGAAATTATATTTGTTATGGAGAATCGGGAGTCGAAGCGAGTTGTTGGGCAGCAGCGGTTCTACGGATCCTGAGAACGATCTCATCCGAGCGCGTCGAGAGACCGGACGGAACTCATGTTAAATGTGTATATACGTTTGTCGATTTCATTTCGTTCTGGTACGACATTTTCAGACGACTTTTTTATTTTTTTTTTGTTTTTATCTATATCATCGTCGATTGTATTTTCTTATTTTTTTTTTATCACTGTCGATCAATGACATTCAATGTTCATCAAGATTTTATAGACAAATTTTACGTTGTTACGTATCGATGAAATTTGTTTAATTTATTGTCGAGTAAATAATCTTTAATTAAATATTAATTATATGGCAATAGTATTTTTAAACGAATTGATATGTAATGAAATACATTACAAAAATGTAACGAGGTACGATCCGATGATCTACAAATACTCGTTTTTATTGCTCATTGTAATTAGTTACGAATTCATTGTAATTAGTTCGAGCACGCACGTTATATTTTATTTTTATTGGCATGCAAATGACCAGAGGAAGGTACATGACATTTGTTCCGGGTTGAACAAAAGAGTGAAACTGACGTATAGCTCATTATTGTTACATAAAATTTATTACAAAAATTAACGTTCCATACTCTGTCCAATTTGATCTTTTTTTTTTTCTTTTTTGTTTTATTTTTGTTTTTCGATCTATCGTTTATCTTGTAAATTCTGACAAGAGGCGTTTCTCTACATAAGAATAATAAAATAATCAAGGAGAAATATATAAAATTAATTTTCTATTTTATCCATTGACTCATTTCTCTTATTTATTTTTAGGTAAATCAAGATGAGCGCTCTGCAATCATGTATAAACCTTTTAATGTTACATCTCGTATCGATCGAGGCGATCGGTGTTGGCCAAGCATGGCGTATATCGCCTTACTCAAAGACTGATTATTTCTTAGAACATCCATCTTGGCCTCGGTTGGATTCATCTGCTTTCGAAGTACGCACTGTCAGCGGTGTAGGTCGTTTGGTACCTTTAAACGATTTACGAAATCTTCCTAATAATCAAATAATCGAGAAGATTGATAACATCGAGCCGAATTCTTTGTCTGATCAAGAAACTATCGAACGTGATTCGAGAGATATGTCATCGTATCAAAATGATCAGAGAAAGAATATAAATGATAATATTAAGAAGGATTTATCGATCGATGGAAAGACGAACGACAGTTCGACGTATCCGCAAAAAATTTTCAAAACGAAAGTTTCCATGAGAGTATTCCCAATCGACGTTTGGGAGCAATCATTGAAAGCTGATAAGAAAATCGATAAATCGAAAGATATTTACCATCGTGTACGCCGTGAAGCAGATAATGATACCAATATGGAAAAAATTGGTAGTATGTTAACGCTTCGGGAGGCACGATTGGCTTCTCCGGAAACATGGTCGAAACAGCCATTATCCGTTGAATTTCGACATAGATCAAATTTCGAACAGCCCCTTAGGGATCAGAACAATGATGCCGATGAATCATCGATCGGCTTAAGAAATTATCACGGTCCACGAGCCGATTTCATAACGAGTCACTATCGTCGTGGTTATCCGGACAATCGTGAATCTCGTGATACATTTTTTTCTAAGACATATGACGAGCTTGATCTACCTTGGTATAGAAACATGATACGAGAGAGGGATTACGATATCCCACCATTACGTCGTCCATATTCCGAATATTATCGAACATATCCCGAACGAAATTATAGAATGGAAAGGGATTATTACATGCGTGTACCAAACAACGAGCATTCTTATTATTACGATCGTTACAGGGACGAGGATATTGATCTTTACGGTAGAGCAAGGACCGCACCGAAACCCAAGAGAATCATTTATTATGCTACCTTGCCGGAGATCGTAAGGAAGCCTGTTGATCTTAGAAATTATCCTCGTACAGCATACGATGGTGGATTGACCAGGACAACCGTAACACGTGGTGGTACATTCGAACGTGTTCCCGGTAATGTAGATCCCACCAGGTATCGTTATCGACATCTCTACGATGGTTATGATTCTTACACAAAGAGATCGAGCTTTTACGATCGTCCTTACGTTGGATACAGGGACGACGAGGATCGTAGAAAGGGTTCAATCAAGGAGAATTTAAATGAAAACGATTCTGGATATGAAGCGAGTAACGATAGGAATAACAACGTCGTCAATCAGATACAAAATAGGGACGATGGTAATAAACTACCCTGGCCCGTGCAAATTGGTACAGAAGTTAGCGTAAAGGACGACGAGAGGATTCATGGGAGAAAAATTTTCGGGGAGACAATAGGCTTCGAAAGACTTCAAAATGCACCTGATCCTGTTGCAACCAGCGAACCTACTGGAAAGGATACTAATTGAAACTTTCTTTTTATTTCTTTCCTTTTTCTTTTCTTTTTTTTTCTTTTTTTTTTTTTTTTTTTTTTTAACGTGAAATGCATTTTATTAGAGAATGAGATGACCTTTTTTTTATAATCTTCCCTTAGACGAAAGATCTTAGTAATAAGTGTAATTGCTAGTACAGTGGGAATTATCATTATTAATTTTCATTAAAATCTTCATTTCTTATTTATATGTTTTATTATCTGTAAAAGAGATTTTATTATGCGTTTAATATTAATTTTCACTTGCTAGTACAGTGGAATCTTCATTGTTCGTACGTTTATTATTTATATACTTTCATTCATTTCGAAATCTTTTTCCAATCTTTGTCAACTAAATTTGTTTGTTTTTTATATTAATGTATGTCTCTTCATTAATTTGGACAGTAAAGATTTCACAATAACATGTTCGCATTCTCTCTCTTTCTCTCTTTTTTCTTTCAAATGAAAAAAAAAATAATTGGTTTGTAGCGTTAATTGGGAATGGAAAATGGTTTATTGGTTAATGGGTTGTTGGTAGATAGGTAGTGGGTATTGGGAATGGTTGAATAACTCGCATTAATTTTAGCGAGAAATATTATTTTTAATATCTTTCATTTCTTTTTTCTTTCCTTTTTTTTTGTCTACACGAAAGCACGAGTTCTTTATTCGCATCGAAACAAAAGTGTTTATTATATTTGATTTATTTACGATTATCTATGATTATTTTATTTTGCTTTTCTTTTCCTTTTCTTTTTCTTTCAAGCCGATGTATAAATTTTGTCGAACGTTGTTTTGAATAGAAATTTTGCCAAATCATTTGAGAAACTTCTCTTCGACGTGATCTTGTTCAAATCTGCTGGCCAAGTGTTGTTTACCTGTGTGTGTGCATGTGTGTGCATACGTGTGTGAGGATGCGCATGCGTGCGTGTGTGTGTTTGTAAAGAAGACGAATTTTTTAATCAAATAAATTTGAATAAATTTTTTGTTCATTTAAAGTTTCATTACCGGGTTAGGTTTTTCGTTCATAAAGTTTGTCAATTCTTCGGGTGTCATGTTTAAAATATTACAAGCCGTCTCGTGCGCTTCTCTCTCGCTCGCTTCGTTTTCATAGAAATTTGTCTTTCCATTAACTTGTTCGTCGCAATGATCGTGAATTTTTTTCAAAAATTCCTAATGACAAGACATTATCGATGATCGAAGAAAATTAAATAAATATAATTCGTTAGAAATACTTCACTTTGATAGCTTTTGAATATTCGATGTTTTTACTCTCGAAAGTGATTAATTTCTCTTTCAAAACTTTGATCGCGTCCTCGCATTTCATTTTAACGGCATTAATCTCTTTTTGCATCGATTCCTCGTGCTTTCGATTTATCTGAGATTCGATCTGTCAACGATAAACAAATAAATCTTTTGTTCCTTCAATTTACGAATTATATAAGTATATGTATATATACATATATATATATGTATATACATAAGTATATAGATGTACATTTTTATAAACAATTTGAAAGAAAATATTTTGGAGAGCGTTAATTATTTTTTCTTACCTGTTCTTTTAAATCCGTTTCAGATTTTTCCATTTTGCAAGCAAGGTTTAACTTCTCCTCGTTTATTAAAGAAATCTGTGTTGTCGAAAATCATTTATTTACGTTATATCGTTTATTTATGTTATAGTGCACACGAATAGGAATTATTTATATACTTTGGCTTTGAGTTGTGCGTTGCTGGTTCTAAGTGCAGTCAATTCGTTTTCCAATTCTTTGATCTTAGACGTAAATAGATCTTTTTCCTTGGCAAGGTCCGATATTTGACCTTTGTAACTGTTCAGTAAAAATCCTTTATTGGCGTTTGCTGATTCCGATCGTAATAATCTGTATAATTATTATTTTCTTTAATTATTTTATTTTATTTTATTTCATATATATGATAATATTTTGAAAATATAATAACGTTTAGGAAATAGTTAATTTCAATTGATTTTTATTTTTTTTTATTTTTAATTATAATAATTTTCGATTCTAATCGTAATAATATACACATTATTATGTATATTATTATGTATATTATTATTATTATTATTATTATTATTATTATTAAATATAATAACATTTTATTGTATTTCCAATTAATAATTTTAATTAATATTATACTTATTAAATTATAATGATATTTATACAAAATATAATATAAAAAAAAGGAAAAAGTATTCATGAAATTTTTAAGGAAAGCCGTTTAAACTCACTTGTTATGAAGTTGCTTGATAGTTGCGCAATCTTCTTCAGACTTTTTCTTCAAATTAGCGAGTTCTCTGTATTTCGGTAACTCGCGCATTTGCGTAACACTGATCTTTTCGTTTTGCTCTTTACCAATTTTCAATTCCATCCATTCTTTCATATCCTCGAATTTTTTACGAAGAAATGCGTTTTCGTTTATTAGATCGTTCAAATTCGACTCGGTAGTTTCCATTTCTTTTTTTAAAATTGTAAAACATTTGTTTACTGACTCATAATCATTCGACTTATCTTTCAATTCCTTTCGTGTTTTCGATAATTCATTCTTTAACTTTTTCGATGTTGAGATTGCAATTCGTAACTAAAAAAAAAAACATTGTTTCTTTAATTGTAATACGTTAATGGCGATATATGTGTGTACAGATAGTGTGTTATTTTAAAACGAATATATACAAATACCGATATACCTTTTTATACAATCGTTTCGATAATTTTCCAAAATATCTCGAAGATCTACGATTATTATTTTGAAATTCATTTCCTTTGTTATTCAACAACGCGGAAGATCTTAATTTTTCCAAAACCGAAGTGCAGATTTGTATGATCCTTTTTTGCAACACATCGTTCTTTTTACAAGCTTCCATTTGTAAATTTTCTGCGATCCTTTAATAAATATATTAATTGATATTAATTTTAGAGATGCTATATGGTAATAAAATATATATATATATATATATATATATATATATATATATATATACAAAAAACAAGATAATATAATACATATAGGCGATAGACCTTTTATATTTTTCTTTGACGAAATTTTTCTTTCTTATAGCTTCTTCGAGTTCGACTTTAGTCTCGTTAAGTTTGTTTTTTAAATCGAAAATAATATTCTCGTAACTGAAAAATAATTTTCATATAAAAAACATGATTTCATTCACAATCTTCACAATATTCGGATCAAAACTTACTCGACTTCTTTATTGGTCGATTTCAC
Organism: Vespa velutina; assembly: GCF_912470025.1. Classification (NCBI taxonomy): domain Eukaryota; kingdom Metazoa; phylum Arthropoda; class Insecta; order Hymenoptera; family Vespidae; genus Vespa; species Vespa velutina. The sequence continues at coordinate 8,026,674 of NC_062192.1, read as the reverse complement.
GCTTTTCTGCCATTCCTTTCTAAGTCATCGATAAGTTTCGTCATGAGAATGTAAAAAGCGTAATAATATTTGAATTTAAATAAATTTAAATGAATGATAAGTTTTTATGTGTTGAATTAAGTAGGATATTTCGTGAAAAAAGTTTGTACAAACATTTTACATACTCTTTGCATACCTCATTCCCTCTGTTGAGGGCTTCTTCGATCAACCATTGAGGTGCTGGTTCTTCAACAATATTTGTACATTTTTTGTTTTCATCATAAAATAATAAAAATGGAGTAGAAGGACTTGCATTATCATTTTCGTCGGTGTATCCGTGTTTTTCTTCTTCTTCGTTCCAAAATTTACGAGTTTGTGTGAAGTTGGATCTTGTTTCAATATTGTTTTTTTGAACTAATAAATTTTATACATTATTTTATTAATGAGTATGGAAAAAAAAAGAATAATATTTAAAAGTTATATTTAATTGAATTGATTTTCGTGTTATTTTTCAAAATTATTTTTTTTTTCTAACACTTGATACAAATTATTTTATTAAATAAGTTAAAAAGAAAAGGAAAAAGAAAAATTTATGAAGAAATATTATATCCCATCAAATCTGTTTTAATGTTTCGTAATTTGCACGATTGCAGTGCACTATTTTATCCAATGAGTTTCACGGGATTGTTATCGTTAGCTAGCTCCATCTACAGGATCGACTAGTCAGTTACTTGATAAAAATGAAATGTCAAGTCGATAAAAATGTTAGATATTTTTTTGTTAAAAAAGTAATTTCAATTTGAAAATAAAAGTACATAAATATTTTCTTCTTTCATATTCGTCAATCAAAATTCGTCAATCAAAATTTTGGAAAAAGAAGAAAGGGAAAGATTATTATTATTATTATTATTATCATTATTACTATTACTATTATTATCAGATTATTATTGGAGATTATATAATTATTATTGGACAAGACACAAGAGAAAGAGAGAGAGAGAGAAAGAAATAGATAGAAAGAAAAAAATTATAAAACGATTACTAAAAGGGATCGTTAAGGAGGCAAGAATTTGGCCGTTAATTAACGTCGGTCGTGTCGACGTAAAGAGGTTCGATAATTTATCGCGAAACGATAAATTCGTGGATTCGATCGAGGGGGGAAAGGTAAAACTGTTGTGGAGGAGGTCGATGATATTATTGGATATTATCGGGCCATATGGAATTTGGGCCTGAAAATGGTCCCGTGCGCAGGAAATTGCTAACGACTTAAACGTTTGGGGCGGTTCACGGGGACCCTAAGTTCAGTTCCGAGGACCCAGTTATGATGGATGGACTTTGGCCAGTCTGTAATTTGAAGGCGTTATATATGTACCTCTAACACGTTGTTCGAACAACGATGATCCTCTCCGTATGTCTCCTTCGTTGGCCTGTCTGTTCTGTTATTTCCTTTTTTTTTTAAAAGGAGAAAACGTTTTGTACCTTATTTCAACGGAGATAAAGTTTTAACTCTCGTGTAATGAAATGTAACGCCGTGTAACATCGAAATCACATATTCGGACACTTTATATCTCAAATTTCTAATATTTTTTTGTTTATGTTCCTTTTTTTTATGTATAAGCCATACTTAATACAGTATAAAATGAGCCAAAAGTTCTTTGATGATTTTTAAAAATCTAAATTACTCTTTTTCGGTTAATCTTTTCTTTTTTTCAGATTATCGAATCACAAGCCTGGGAATTGTTGATCTATCTATAAACTTTTCGCCCATCCTGTACAATACTAACAGGTATACGCGATACTCTGGCATTTACGTTATATTATTTTGTTGTAAACACGTGAAAAAATTCGATTACAATGGATTAACAGAATTTATCATCAGAAAATTTGTGATCGGGAGTGACAAAAGTAAAAGAAAATTGATCATCTTCCAATTTTCTTCCATTTCGTTTTCGATTAGGTCATAGGAATGAATAATACGGACAACGAATTTAACGAAGCCGATGTTGCCTATCGATATTTCGTTATGTATAACGCGTATTTTACGCGCGGTAACTTAATATCAGCTTTTTTCTCTTCTTTTTTTTTTCTTTTTTATTTTTATTTATTTATTTATTTTTTTTTTTAAATCCTATTCCTCGGAATCAATCGTGACTACAATCGGAGTTATCGAATAACACAGCGTTCGCGTTTCATTATTTTGCATTAATTAATACTTGTTAGCACGGACTCACGTAATATTTTGCGAATGCTACGTGTTGAACAGAGTAACTAATTAAATTTGTTCGCCAATTATACCTGCGATCCGATGCTGCCAATTTTCTCTACGTTTTGCCCTTTTGGTACACTAATTAATTTCCACGGTCGAGCTCACTTTATTTACGCGTGACAAGCTTCAAAATTGCACCCACATGTCGGGGTATATTTACGGGGCACGGGTAATGCAGACTGCGTCCGTATAAAAATTCTCTAACGTTAAGCCCGTTATTTGCATTGTGCTCGCCCGAAAATCTAACTCTCCCGCTTTATCGCGAATTCCTATGGCTTTACATATACCTACCTACATATATGATTCCTACCCAAAAGATTTTACACGCTTTGCCCTTCTCTGTTTTTTTTTTTTATGCTTTTTTTCCGTTCCGTTTTTATTTTTTCTTTTTTTTTTTTTACAGACGTCGTTACAATCACCAACCAACCAAATATGCCTATGAGCATGAGCATAGATATCGAAGAATATTATTCGTTGTTGGAAGAAAAGAAGAAAAAATCATTAAGAAAATTATCAATCTTTACGAATGTTCTTTTTTTTCCAAGTATAATTGACAATTGTAGTAAATAAATAGATTTATTATTAGATACGTACAGATAAAACTTAGCAATAACTCGTTATAAACGAATTTATATGAGATAACTTTGCAAAGTCAGCTTAACATTTCGTTTCGTATAATCAAAATCAAATATCTGGATGATAATAAAAAAGAAGAAAGGAATTGAAAAAACAAATCAAGTATACTTGAGATCTCAAAATGAAAAAAAGTTTACATTTAAAAGAGAATAAGAGCGTTGTCTCAATAGTTTATATACCGGTGTTATATCCCCTTTCGATACGCCAGAACGATCAGCTGGTGAACCCTCGACTACGAGTGCCCACCCCGCTAACGTGGAATTATTCTGGATAATATGTGGATAGTTAGTCCGCGATTAGCCTGTCCAGTGGATTATATTCCTCCCTCTTTTCCTTCCCCGTAGTGCCCCGCGGCTTGGCAACATCATGATAAATGACCGAATCCTTTACAAGTTTTTAGCCGTGAACCGTTTAGTTCATCTCTTCTTTCTTATCCCCTTCCCACATCCCCTCACCTCACCCTGACCTATCTCCACTCATCTCTTTTCCAATCCTTCCATCTCCACAATTCGTGACTCTCTCTCTCTCCCTCTCTCTCTCCCTCTCTTTCTCTTTCCCTCTCTCTCTCTCTCTCTCTTTCTCTTTCTCTATTTTCTGTCGAAGGTCGTCGCCACAATCGTGCTGTAAATCACTGTAAACGTTGACGTAAACGCCACGGGTAATTAGATACACTTACCAGCAATGATCCTCTCTACCCCGGCATCATTCGCAGTCTCCTTTTTGTTATCCAATACTGCCGCGTTCTTGGAAACCTGAAACGAGAAGGAAATTCTTTCGAGTATATATTGTATATTCGATATTTGAGAAGTTTCTTCTGTACCACTATCATCGACGAACTTATTTTTTTGTTCGACTCTTTTCTTTTTTCTTTTTTTTCTTTCGTTAATCGATTGACGATGATTTTCTTGGATTAGATCGAATCGAAAAAAGATACACACCCACCCACTCACTCACACACACACACACACATACACACACACACATACACACACATATTTATATATATATATAAAATATAAATGTTTATTAATTTAAGAGTTAATTTATTATTTATCAGATTACATTAAATTCAAAGTCTGTTTTTTCCTTTTTTCGTTGTTCCTATTTATCATAATTAATGTTGAAATCACGATTGAAGTTTTTTTCAAACTTTTCACGAGTGAGTTCGATCTAAGTACTTATTTACTTATTTAGTTAGTTACTTACTCACTTACTCGATATATACAGCTAACGAAAGAGAGTAAACACGAAAGTTCAGTTTCTCAGGCGTATACAAGGAACGAATAAACGTCCTCGTGAAGATATTTACGGTCAGCCGTTATTAAAATTAAAACGACAGTGCGTTAAAAAGGTTTACACCATCTAGGGTAGATTGTCTCTCTTTTTCTCTCTTTCTCTTTCTCTCTCTCTTTCTTTCTTCTTCTTTTTTTTGTCGGTACATCGCTAATCCATCGAGCAGCTTAGCCAAGCGGATGAGGGGTAAGGATGGAAGTAGAGGTGGGGTAGGCCTAAGGGTGGGCAGGAAAGGAAAAGAAGGAAGGTCGTCGTTTGCCGGTGTGACTTTGGGGGCTGTGCATTTGTGTTTTCGCGTAGATTGCAAGAGAGAGAGAGAGAGAGAGAGAGAGAGAGAGAGAGAGAGAGAGAGAGAGACTACCCCTACGGCTAATTTTGAGACTCACCGTTGTTTATTGCCGAATCCTTTTAGCTTCAAATAAGGGTGTGAGTTTATTCTTAGGAAAGGACGTGGAAGTAATAGTAGTAGTAGTAGTAAGTACGAAGGGAAAAAGGGGGAAATGTTCGTCGCGCAATATAATAAGCGGTAAAAGAAAAGGGGGATTTTCGTAGATGTAAAGAAGAAGAGAAGAGAAGAGAAGAGAAGAGAAAAGAAGGGTAGGTATAGAAGGGTGGGGAGACGGTCGGGTGATAGAAGGGTGGTGATCGTTAGCGAATCCAGTAACAAAGTATTACTAACGACCTAACCAACTCTGATATTTCTTATTTTCTTACGATCCCTTTAATACGTTCTTTCTACTTACTTACTTACTTACTTACTTACTTACTTACTTACTTACTTACTTATTTACTACCCTTCGTGTAGATGTGAGGAGACTCTTTAAATTGACTCTTAAGTATTAAAAAATCATGTATTCTCTCCCGGGAATCGTGTCGTTAGGATCGACACGGGAACGGACGAGAACGGATTTCATTTATGGCCGATGGTGTATGATACTAGCTACTACGACCAGCGAAATGTCGACATTAAAATCGCATTTGCCGGTTTTCCATAGTTGCCTATGGAAGAAGTCGCGATCATCGATTAGTTCGGCTACACTCGAGAACGGGATCGTAGAGATACTGATTTCCGCGTGCCTACATGATATACAGTGAAGAAGTAGATATACTAGAAGTAAATATATGTATATGTACGTACGTATGTACGTTAGTACATGTATGTATGTATGTATGGTATGTATATATGTATTTATTTATCTATGTGTATACATAGTATGTGTGTTAGTAGTAATGGCTTGTGTGGAGACACTCCTTCCACTTTTTTGAGTTTCCTCTTTCACATGCGTTATTATCGTTGTCCTCGTATTGCCTACTGGACTGGTAATACGTTTTTCCTCTTTTTCAAAGAGATACAAAAGAAAAAAGAAAATGAAGAAATCAAAAAAAGAAAAAAAGAAAACTAAGAAGGAGAATAAAAAGAAGAAGTAGTAGTAGAAGAAGAAGAAGAAGAAGAAGAAGAAGAAGAAGAAGAAAGTACTCAGACGGTAATGGAAGAGCACCTGTTTCAAAAGGGCAAGCGTGTTTACGGAATCGGGCTTGGTTTTTGCTCCGGCGAACGACGAAGACGTCATCACTCCGTCGTCTCTCCGTCGTCGTTCGACTCGAAGGTTAAGGGGAAAACGTCGAGCGCATATCGGTTCCCTCGTTTCATCGGGGCTCTCCAATAAGAGTACACCTATAATTTGTAACGTGGCTCGGGTACCGGCCTAATGGAAAAATGCGTTCCGGCCAATTTTACGCGCGGCCGTCAGAGCAGGTTGTTGGCCGTAGTGCCGGTGTAAGCAGAAGAAGAAGAAGAAGAAGGAGAAGAAGAAGAAGAAGAAGGAGAAGAAGAAGAAGAAGAAGAAGAAGAAGAAGACGAAGAGGAAGACGAAGACAAAGAAGAATAAAACGAGGATGAACGAAGAGAGGATTGAAGAGAGAAAGAAAAGAAA
>NC_062192.1:7995566-8015566 GCF_912470025.1 Vespa velutina | reverse complement strand
AGGACGACGAGGACGACGACAACATCGTCGTAGACGGTGAACGACGGATCAACGACGATCTCAACCATTAACAATAACGTCGAACGTTCACGTCAATCTCGATGCCTTCTCTGCTAATGTATTTCTTAGCATTGATGGTCATCGTGGGATTATTATCGTTCACTTCTATTAGTGAGTAAGAGAGAAAGAGAGAGAGAGAGGGAGAGAGAGAGAGAGAGAGAGAAAGAAAGAGATATGATAATCCTTTTTATAGATTTTTATTTAAGTTTTCACGATGTCCCAATAATATTTTTTAACTTTTATTTCATCAAGAAAATCCTTGGTACTCTTCAATCATTCATTGTTAATTTTAATACTCTTTCGGTCAATTTTGTTCGAGCGACTCTTTAATCGTGCGATTTTTTGTGCAGATAGCATGAAATTGAAAAAAAAAGAAACAAAAATAAAAGAAAAAGAAGAAGAAAAAAAGAAAAAGAAATAAAGAAGAAACTTAGAATCTAGAAACATAGAGGACCATGTAGAGATTTAAGAAATAAATAGAGTATTTCTATTGGACTAGTTAGGTATGCCCGGATGAAACGATAAAGAGTAGAAGTAGTCCTGGGCATAGCGAGAGCTCTTTCCGTTGAATCTATGATCGGAGGTAGGAAGTCGATGCGTGGAATAGTAATAGTGCAGTCTCGGTTAGAGACGTGTTGCGCAAAAAGGGAGTAAAAAGTGGTGGAAAAGGGAGGAGAAAGAGAAAGAGAGAAAAAGAGAGAGAGAGAGAGAGAGAGTAACTGAGAGACGGAAAAGAGGTAAGGGTGTGGGTGAGGAAGAGGAAGAGGAGAAAGAGGAGATGGAGTTGGAGGAGGTCGAGCTTTGCTGCTAGCTGGCAGCTATAGGTGAATGTAGAGACGGAGTACCAAGGGGTGAGTCGAGGGGGTCCAAGAGAACAAGAGAGGAGCTGAGGGTGAGTGGGAGAAGGAGTGAACGAGGGAGAGGAAAGGAGAAAAGCAGGCACGTCTAGGTTTTGCTATGACCAATGGCAGACGGGGACACAGCGCGCGCCGTTCGTATCGATCCAAGAGACTCTACGTTGGATTCCGTAGAGTGAGTGCTTCCTCTCCCAGGTCACCTCATCCATCCAGAGCGAATCTTCATCTTCTTTAATCTTAAACTTGAATTTATCCGTACAATACTTAGACATTCCCCTTGTCCACTCTTTATATTTCAATTAAACAATTTTTTAAGTAATTTTAATCTCGTTCCTTGAGATTAAATTTCCATCGAGTTTTGCGATGATTTACTTAATGACTTTAGAAGATCATTCAATGATCTAACTATAAAGGGTAATCGTTCAGGCACATTTTTACGTAACGAGAAATATCCCTTACGTTTCTTTTTTTTCTTTTTTTTCTTTATATATCAGAATGTTGCAAATACCTATGTACGATACTACATGTATAAGAAAAGATATCTTCGCGTAAGATGTTACGTCGATAAATTTAACGAGACTCGGAAATTTCTCTCCGGAATCACTCGACAGTGTCCCTAACGATCAGGCCGAGTTTCAGGCCAGGCCGAATAACGAGCGTGTCCAAAGAAGAGATTCAATATCGCGATAGTCTCGATCTGTTCTCCGTAGAGTTTCTCGTGGTTGTTCGTGTAAGTACGTAAGTAGGTACGTGGTACTGGTTGGAGGTGGAGGTGTAGGAGGAGTACAACCTCCCTTTCTCGAAGGGCAGAGAGGGCGGAGGAGAAGGAGGATACGCTTAACCTTCTTAGCTTGAAGGCGCATGCGCCGAAAACGCATTGGTCCGACTCAGTCTGGGCTCTGAACGAAGAGAGACAGAGTAAATCGAGGTACGTTGGGAGGACACAAGAGTGAACAGAAAGAGAGAGAGAGAGAAAGAGAGAGAGAGAGAGAGAGAGAGGGAGGGAGAAAAAGAGGGAGGGAGAAAGAGAGAGAGAGAGAAAGAGAGAGAGGGAGCAAAAGAGGGAGGGAGAAAGAGAGAGAGAAAGAGAGAGAGAGAGAGAAAGTTATGTCACCAAGGGTGTGTGTCGCGCCTGCCTTTGGTGACACTAGCCAAACAGACATGCGTACTAGTTCAACCTATCGTTGCTCGGCTTATTAAAATTTTCGAGCCAATCAAGAATCCGTATTCGTGGTACAGGGGCAGTACGAAGACGGAAATTCGCGACAAGTGGTCAGGCGTCGTCTATATAGAAATAAATAATCCATGTAATATATAATTCATATAATTTTTCATCTGTCCTTTTTTTATTTCGTTTGTTCCTTCTATCAATCCATTTAACTACTATTCATTTAGAAAAGAATTCCCCCTCACCCCATCCATTCCGCCCTTATGAAGCATTTAATGTTGTCAATTGGAATATTATTACCGACAGAAATCTTCGTTCTTGTTGGTAATCAAAGAACCTGACAATTTTCGAATTATTTGTTATTCTATCAACCAACTGTCCGTCACGATCGAGAGAGTGTGGTATAAAAGCGTACAGATAGAATTTCACGCTTGTTCCTACGTGTCGTATAACATGAGCTAAGAACTGTTAGAAGCAAACAAGGAGAGACATTAAGGGGAATATAAAAGGAAGAAAGAAGACGATGATCGTAGATGCGATTTCCAAGCGTTGAAATCGATTGTCATCATCGGGATGTTGTTCTGCAATCACTGCAGGAACTCTATGCAGTTTGCACGAGATAGTCGTCATCGTCGTCGTCGTCCTCGTTCTCGTCGTCGTTATTGTTGTTGTTATTGTTGTTGTTATTGTTGTTGTTATTGCGAGGTCATATAAGCAATTCACTTGAGTTTTCTGTTGAGTTTGCTATAGTAGTACATAAAATAAAGAAAGAAGAAAAGAAAGATAAGAAGAAGAGGAGGCAAGAGAAAAAGAGAGAGAGAGAAAGAAAGAAAGAGAGAAAGAGCGAGAGAGAGAGAGAGAGAGAGAGAGAGAGAGAGAGAGAGAGAGAGGGCGAAGGAACGGTGTGGGGTGGCAGCGAACTAGGATGATTTTATGGTCGTGCAAGTCGGGCCAGGGTCGTTGAGTGGTGGTTTTTGTTGCGAACCTCAGTGGACTGGGTCCCGAAGCATCCAGCATCTCTCCTTCGTGAACCGCCCACTCCATTATCTCGGTGATGATGAGTGCGCGGGCGGGTGGACCTCGTAACACACATCAGCAAAAGGATTACCCTTCCTCCTCCTACTACCACTACTACTACCACATCACCACTACTACTACTATTACTACTACTACTATTACTACTATTACCACTACTACAATCATTACTACTACCACCGCTATCTTCTCCTTTTGCCTTCTACTCTTCTCTTCTTTTTTCCACATATTTACTTCGTTCTTTCTTTCTCTCTCTCTCTCTCTCTCTCTTTTTCTCTTTCTCTCTCTCTCTCTCTCTCTCTCTCTCTCTCTCACATGCATTCTCGATATCGTTCTATGCGAGCTAATGGGCAAAATGATTTGCGAGCAAAAAATAAATTGCACGGAGAATCCCCCGATGACGGAAACGCGTACATTGTTTCACGTGATCTCGATATAACAGGCTTTCATGGTTTAATAAACTGGAAGCTCGATATATGCGGAAGAACGTGGGACTTTCTCATCGAATCACTTAAGACTTTTTTATTCTTCATTTCTTCTTTGTGCGATCCTGTTTTTTCATTAGTCACACTTTTTTAAAAACTTTGTAATTTTTTAAATCCATTCAATATATATATATATGTTCAACCATGTTGCGTCTTTGTGTGTGTCCTCCGTATATCTAACTGATCTATATTTTTAATATCTAAAATCGATAAAAAAATACTCAATGATTTATGTATATATATATATATATATATATAGATATATATATATATATATATATCATTTGTCATATAATATTATTTTAATGATTTTTTTAAATTCTTTTTTTTTCCAGTCAAACGATTTATAATTTTCTTTTTTCTTCTTTTTCCTCTTTTTTTCAATGTACATACGTATCTATGTATCTGATTCGGACTAATGTAAGAGAAAATCGACACTCGAGCGTTGCTCGAAACCCCGTGCACAATCTTATCTGCCTTTGAAAAAAATTGAGACGTCGGTTTGCGTCTTTGTGAACTTCTGGACGGATATACATAACTGCCGTGGTGGTATCAGGTTTTATGCCATGCGATGTTGGGAGATAGGGGCTCGGAGTCGAGGTTTGCGCGCCCTCATCCACATTAACGACCCACGTGTGTGCACGCACGCTCGAGTGGGTGTATGGATGCAAGCCTATAGATTTGCATCATGTACTAGAGAAGCGACAAATCGCTTGGCTCACTTACTTAAAATCAGGCTTCAAGACGAAACAAACTACGAATTATTCATATTAACGACATAACCTCCCTCCACTTCTCCAATCTTTTTCTATCTCTTAATAAAAGTAGTTATACAGATATTTTAAATTACGATAGTTTTATATAAGATGTTATTTGAACAAAATAAAAAAAGAAAAAAAAAGAAAAAAAAAATGGAAAATAGAATATTAAAAAAAAGTTTCTATTCACTTACATGCGCCTATACGCGGAACAATCTTTTTACGATTTATACAATTTTCGTAATTAATATCAGCTATAGAGAATAATAAGTTAAACATAATTTGATGTATAAATAAGTGAATAAAATGTATGTATATATATATATATATATAGATGCACACACTATTTATTTATATATATATATATATATATATAGATATATGTTATAGATATATAATGAATGAATTAAATTTTGTCTTCATGGATTTTCTTTTCTCATCGTAATGTCGGTTAACCAAGTTCTTCTTCTTCTTCTTTTCTTTCTTTCTTTTTTTTCCGATCCGTCATCGTGCAATTTTAAGCTTATTCCGTGGTCCACAGTGGATTCCATTAAAACGGAAAGCGTCGGAAAGTCCAAACGAGATGAAAACGAAAGAAAAGAGAAAAGGGCAAAGAGGAGTCTTGGAACGCTTGGGCGTCGGCAGCCTGTATTATTCCCTGAATATTACATTTGTGACTTGGTTCTGGTAGGTATATATAACGGAGCCACCAGAAGGAGGTAGGAGGAGAAAGTAGGAAGGAAGAGGAAGAGGGGAAGGAGGATGAGGATGAGGATGAGGATGAGGATGAGGATGAGGATGAGGAGGAGGTGGAGGAGGAGGAGGAGGAATATGCAGCCGTGTTTGTTTCCTAATTTCCTTCGGGAAACGGTGCGAGTAATGTCGCTCCGTAGTTGCAACGTTCGGGCTCTCCTAGTATATTATTCAACGAACGGAGAAGTCGTCTTCTAGAAACGACGTTTTGTTATTAAAAAACTGTGAGCCGTAAAAACGTGAAATGGTTTACGCCACATTGAACCAAAATATGTCATACATAAATTAATTAATAATTGAAATCGAACTTACGTACTTTAGGCATTTGTATAAGTAATAAATAATATACTGAAGGGTATGAAAGATAAAATCAATTTCGTTTTTTCTTTTTTTTTTTTTCTCTTTGGTAAGATCAAACAGACATATTTTTTGACGATAAATCGATACGAATATACTCGAGTTATTTACCTTAAAGTAATACTCGCAAGCTATTTGGATTTCTTCTTCTTTTTTTTTTTTATATCTTTATGTAATTTTATTTCTACGCTATAGCTTGAGAAAAGACGCGAATAGACTGTGAAAATGAAATTTCGAAATAGACTAATCGTGAGTCATTTGAATTTGTCATAATAGTTTATATAAAGTAAGTCTTTAGAAGGACGTGCCAATAGCAAATTAACTGTTTCGCGGGGACATGTCCCGACGCTTCGTAAAATTATGAACCTCTCGCGGAAACATCGAGCTAGTATTCTTATCTCTATCTCTCTCTCTCTCACTATCTCTAGAGAGATAGTGAGAGAGAGAGAGATAGAGACTCTTCGTGACTCGTCAGACGTGAACAAAACATTTTCCGGCAGAGAGAATAGGTCTGCGGATGAAAGAGAGATGGTGGTGATGGTGGTGGTAGTGGTGATGGGAGTTTGGGGGTGAGTTGCTTGGTTACGGTTATAAATAGTCCGCCTTCAGGAGGCAGTAAAGAAAACAGGCGCGGAGGGAAGTTACGAGAGTGTGGGGGAGTTTGTCAGCGAGAGGCAAATGAAATTGTATTAAAGTTTCACCTCCGCGAAATGTGGGGTGGGTCGTTCACTCTGCTGCTTGTTGAAAGTAACGCCGTCAAAGACCAAAACGACGAGCAGACGGTATTAAAGCTTGTCGCTTTAGGACAAAATGAAGCGGAAGTCGGCTGTAGAGAGAAAGAAGGAAAGAAAGAGTAAGAGAGTGAGAAAGAGAGAGAGAGAGAGAGGAGAGAGAGAGAAAGGGAAGAGAGAACGAACTCTTCTTTCTTCACTCGCAAAAACTCTTGGCAATATTATAATGCATCTTGAAGGGTTCCCTAGGAACTAATTAAAATACACGTTTCGTAATCTCAATTTAATCTTTTTATCCATCTCTCACAATTGACACAATTTCTTTTTATCTTTATAAATATTCAAAATATTTATTCGTTTACGTATCGTAGAGGTACCTATATTAAGGAATGAGTGTATTATAAATAATTATGCGTATATGTTTGGGTCAAGATTTGCTCAAGGGTTTACTATTGTAATCAATATAACAATAACAATAACATAATAATAATAATAATAATAAATAATAAATAATAATAATAAATTATTTGTCCATGTGATAAAGCAAACGTTGTCATCTTTTTTCTATTCTGTGAATTTTTCTAACGTCGAAATGGCGTTGAGGAAAAATCAAATGGATAGCGTTGAAAGAACACTCTGTCGTTTGTTATCACTAAGCGGAACGATATTGCGGCTCTCGGACGTTAGAATGCTTTGCGATGAAGCGGAACGCAATAGGAGTTCCTTGTGGCATGCGTGCGCAGAGAGTTATTCCGATAGAGTAATAATAACCGCTAAAAAAAAAAAAGAAAAAGAAAAGGAGGATAAAAGAAAAACAGTCGTGGAAGAAAATACGTGAGAGGTCAGGACAGGATTGTTGGATCACTCGAGACGCATGAACACCTGCCATCGAGATCGGTAATAGCTGCAGAAACTTCTAGTATAGACGATAGATATTGGACGGGGCCGTTCATTGCTTATTCAGCCTACTTAAAAACTCGTCGGCTAATCATCATTGCTCTCGAGTGAGGAGACTCGTCCTCGCATCGATCCTACACGGAATAACAACTTATAATGTATATTATGGCATGTATTTATTTATTTTTCGTAAATACGTAGCTACGCGTTACGGATTGATTTATTTATGTACGTAGTATCAGTTGGTCAAAAGTTCATAGAAGAAGACGAGACGAGATGAAACGAACGAACGAATGAACGAATGAAACGAATGAATGAACGAACGAACGAATGAACGAACTAACTCTAAAATGTCGGATATTATCAGAATGTATCTATATTATCTACAAAAAATATCTATTTGTTTATTTATTTTTTTTTCATCAGTATCGCGTTTCCTTCTTGAAAATACTCTGTGAAAAAATAATGAATATACCTGATTCGTTTCTTTTTTATTTTAATATATTTTTTCTTTCTTCTTCTTTTCCAGTCTTTTTTTTCTTCTTCTTCTTTCTTCTTCTTTCAGAAGTATCTATCTATTGCGATAAAAGAAAAAGAGAAAAGAAGGAGAGGGGGATAAAGAAAGGAGACACGAAAAGAAGCCAAGAAAAGAAGGATAAGAAGAAGAAGAAGAAGAAGAAGAAGAAGAAGAAGAAGGAGAAGAGAACAGGTTCGCTAACGGACACCTCAGCTGCCAATTTACCGGCCGCACGCAACTAGCCAGTCATATTTATTACGATATAATTGAGATATATTGAAACGTGGAGATACAGACGTCCAGCTGGCTCGTGCGGAAGGATACCAACGTGGAGAGCTACGTGAAAACGACCAACGAGCTATAATTTAACGTTTCTGCAAAAAGAAGCCTAATGCATCTTATTAGATGCGAAAGGGTCAGAATCAACGCGTGGTCTAACGCGTGACGAGCTTAGAATTCAGGACGTTATTGTACTTCCTCGTTTCGATCGATCGCTACGATCTTGGAATTGATGACTATTCAAATGAAAGAATCATCTCGGTGGTTTGATTTTCAAATGAATGATAATCAATCAGTTGAATCCATTTATTAAATGGAGCAAATAATAACGTACGATCTTAAGTAATAATTTTATTGAGATAAGAACCATGACATAACTCTCTCTTTCTCTCTCTCTCGCTCTCTCTCTCTCTCTCTATGTATATAATATATATATTTTTTTTTATTTTGATTTTAATTTTTATAGTTATTTGATATTATCTACATATTGTGGACCAATAGTTATAGTGATTTTCTTTTAGAAGACCATGGCTCGAAGCAACAACGACGAGATTTAAAAATATGCAAAGATTCAACGAGGAACGAACTTTCTACTTTAGGATGCACAAAAGAGAAACGTTTAGCGGCAATACTTTTGTAAGCGTCTTCGAGAGAAAGAGAAACTAAATTTTCCGTGAGATTTTTGTTTTTTTTGTCCCTCTCTCTCTCTCTCTCTCTCTCTCTCCTCCCCCTCTCTCTCTCTTCGTCTGTATCAGAGCACGGCGAGAACTTGCGAGAAAGTTAAATTTTAAAAAGCAGTTAACGTCTGTGCCGACCCGCTTGCTCGTCGTACGACCAGGGATATAAAGCGAAGGCGACCGATAACGGGGGCAGGGAGAGGGAGGGGGAGCGCGCGAGGGGGAGTGATAGAGAGGAGGCAGAAGGGATAAAACGCATTGCACTTGGGAAGTATGAGGAAGGTTCAAAAAAGGGACGTCAAAATTTTAATATTGCGAACATCGATTTTCCATCTTAACGTCGCGAATTACTTACATTCGTTTTCTTAATATGTATATTATTTATTTATCGTCTATTTTCTGCTTTCTTAAAAATATTATCTTTTCTAATCGAAATATTGAAATATTTGCCCGAGTAAATGTAATATTTTAAAAAAAATCGTCACGATGTTTAATACCAGGCATACTTTAAAGGAACGTCCTAGAACGTTTAGGAAGAGAGAGAGAGAGAGAGAGAAAGAGAGAGAAAGAGAAAGAGAAAGAGAGAGATACTTCAGCTACCGCTGTTGAGATTTATCTGTAATTAATCGTAGGGTCAGGGGATTGTTATTATTGCATTTTAATGCGCCAGTTGAACGGGGGTGTTATTATTCCTGCGGTTTTGTGGTTGTCCGAGAAAAATTAGCGGTTTGCAGAGCGTAAAGGGCGGACTTGGGCAGGTAACTCTGAAATCCATCTGTCCACAGCGAGGGCGTTCGCAATTCGTCAGTCGTCAGAGCTTGGTGAAGCTCTTGCGGATTGAAAAATTTATCCAACGAATTTACACGGACACTTTTCGACTGCTTTAAGTTGCTTTTGGTGAAATCATTTTTAAATGTGAAATAACGTTAAAACGATATCCACGTGTCTTTTTATTTAGGATGATGTTGGCCAATCAAATTACGATATATATATATATATATGTATGTATCTCGATAGATAAAGAAATATTGGATATCAATACAAAGCGATTATGTGATTTGTCTTTTTTGGTGGTTTCCTTTTTTCTTTTTGTTTTTTTTTTTTTTCATTATTATAGGAAAGCTATTCCTTGAAGCTAACCATTTAACTTCTCGTTATTGAGAAACGTATAGGATTCGCAACATGCGAACTAGAGCAACCTAGATGACCGAACGATCATAACCGAATTGGAATTTGGATTCGCATTAGGATTGTTGATGCCTGCCTTCTCCTAGTATCTTGTCCTTAATTACAGACGATATTCTACCCGATAATGGCCACCTTCGAAAATACCTCTGAGACACGGACGAGCTTGCCGGTCTCTTGATTATGCTCGGGAAACTGGTTTATGCCTTGGGGCATACCTAAACTGACTATTTCTTTCTGTAGAAAAATGGTTGCTCTTTATATTAAGAAGTAGTAAATAAGTGTTGGAAACTAGAGGAGAAAGAAATAAGAAAAAGAAAAAAAGAGAAAAAGAGAAAAAAAGGGAGAGAGAGAGAGAGAGAAAAAAAGAAAGGAGAGAGAAGAGAGTGGGAGAGAGAGAGAGGGAGAGGGAGAAAGTCGAGGATGAAAAGGGTTTACATAAGTTTTGATCAGAAATGCGTAGAATTAGCACATATGTATCTTATGCATATATATATATATATTATATATATGTATATATATATATGTAGGTATGTATCTATATACAAGATGTGCGTGCGTGCGCGTATATATATAGTAGACGGACAGTGCTCATGCGCGTCGTAAATTTTCGTTCTCGTCGCATAATGTATTATGCATTTACTGTCCACACCGTTCCAGGCCGTATTTAGAGCTCTTGACAATTATCTTTCCGGTGGGTAAGAAGGCATGTAATATTCATGCCGTGGATTGTAAGTGGACGAACGGACTGGCACACAATACTGTAGATTCTGAGATTGCGCGCTCACCGTGACACTAATACCGGAAAGGAAAGGAGAAAATCAGCTTTAATTGGGACACACTGGAAATGACGGCGCTCGATTTAAAAATCTTAAGTGTGACTCGCTCCATCTGTTTTCGTATGTATATTCTCGATATTTATTCGAAAAATTACGATCCTTACGACGAAAATTTAAAATATTATCATCGCTTTTTGTTATCCTTCTTTTATTTTATTTTTTTATCTTCTCTCTCTCTCTCTCTCTCTTCCTCTCTTTTCTCTTTCTCTTTCTCTCTTTTACCTTTTATTTTTTCGAGTTTAAACTTTAATCGTAGCGATTTGAGGAAAAGACAAATCGTTGTATACGATTTGACGTTATTCTTTACTACTACATACACGTGAATACACATTTGATCCGAAATAACGATACAATACACATCCTACCGGTGAGATAATTAACAAAATGATACATCAAAGACGATTACCCCAAGAACCATTGCGGAAACATATGGGAAAGTAGATGTATCTTTCTAATTACGCTTTCGAGCACAAATCGTTACTTACGCTCGTTTTTTCTACTTCTTCTTCTTCTTCTTCTTTTTCTTTTTCTTTTTCTTTTTCTTCTTCGTCTTCGTCTTCGTCTTCATCTTCTTTTTCTTGTCCTTTCTCGAGATCGAATTATGCATCTGATGCGCGCACGTAATTTTACTTTTGAAAATGAAATTAAACGGGACGCGAGAGAGTCGCGAGGAGAGAGAGAGAGGGATGGTAGGTAGTAGGTAGGTAGGTAGGTAGGTAGTAGGTAGGTAGGTAGGTAGGTAGGTAGATAGATAGATAGGTTAATAGGTATATTAGGTGGTAGGAATATTCCGCGCGCAAATTACACTTCCGTGGCACGCGTGGTAATTTAATTTTACATAATCACATACACACACGTGGAGAAAAATACACGAGAGCGCTCGCGCACGCGCGAATCGTGAGCGCGAACGCAATCGTAAGCGCGTACATAAGTTACTGACGATATCGCTTTCGCCGATGACGTTCTAATCGCTGCGATAATCGTCGTCTAATCGAGAATCCAATTTTTTTTCTTTCTATTTCATTCTCTATCCTTTTCTTTTTTTTTTTTTTCTTTCTTTCTTTGTCTTGCTTTATTTGACGGTTGCCGTATAGTTCAATACGCGTACGTACGTGCGCAGTATATATGTATTGTGTGTGGTGTGTGTGTGTGTGTGTAAGGTGTAGGCATATGTATATGTGTATGTATGTATGTATATAAGGAAAGAGATAGAGATAGAACGCGTACTTTCACGCCCGTCAGTACACACCGGGACTCCTCGCAAGTTTCATATTTCGTATTAGAATTGGTGCTCATGGCTCGTTCTACCGTCCAGTTGTTGTATCGCTCGAGTCTACTCATCGGAATTGCTAATACGATGTCCTTCACGTACCGTGTACGTCCGTCGTAGAGATAATATGACAGTTGTACGCAACGGGGTGCCTTCCTATGAATTCACAAGAGGAAGAGAGAAACAGAGAGCGAGAGAGAGAGAGAACGATCTTCCCGTAACATGATCGCACGTTACTCGAACGGATCGACGCGTTTGCACGAAACAGTTTCGTCGTTCTTTCAAGAAAACGTTCCCTCGTTGATCCTGACATTCGATAACATGGATATCACGGATGGGATAACCGTTTAATTGTTTAGCATATTTTTGGTAAGCGTCCTGATTCAATTTGTTCGTTTACAATATCCTTCTTTCATTTGGTTTCCTTTCTTCTTCTTTTTTTTTTTTTTTGTCATTTTCAATTTTGTGTTCCATCTTTTTCTTTCTTGTTTTTTTTTTGTTTGTTTTTTTTTCTTCTTGCGTCTTATTAGAATTACAAGTCGTTGTCTTAAATACGAGAATCTTTCATTTACTTTATCAGGATGAATGACAAAGCTCGGTGATTTTTCATCGGTGATCAAGAGTAGAAATAACATTAATACTTGTCAATTACCAACGTGAACGCCATCGTTAGAATAAGAAGAAGGAGAAGAAGGAAGAAGAAAAAAGAAGAAGAAAGAGGAGGAGAAGTATATTATTTTTCTTCGGGTGGACATACACGCGATGTTCCAGTTCAGTTCTATCTATCGGCAAGAAACAGAAGACAGAGGAGACAGAAGAGAAAAGCAATTATAATTCCCTCTGCATCCTTGGCGTTATAATTGGAGCGAAGGTCTCGATAATGTGGGGGTCCAAAAGAAGATTAAGAATGGTAGGACAACGGTGAGAGCAAGCAAGAGGAGAGAGCGAAGAGAACGAAAGAAAGAGAAAGAGAATGAGAGAGAGAGAGAGAGAGAGAGAGAGAGAGAGAGAGAGAGAGGGAAAAGGAATGAGAGAGAAAGAGAGACAAAGAGAGACAAAGAGAGAGAGAGAGAGAGAGAGAGAAAGGAACCCCTAGGTATAGTCTCGATGACTTATGTGGCTCTGACGCTATCAGCAAAGCGTCTCTAGAGTCCGGCTTGAGCCCCGGAACGCCAGTCCTCGTAAATCATTGCGATCCACCCACGCCCGTACCGTACCCGCCCGCTCCCAAGCTTCTCAAGGAGAGATGCGATATGACAATTAACGAGGTCAAAGGGGGAACCGAGTTTGCTTACGGACTTTTTTACTACGCTCGCGACGAAAAGTCCAGTCGAGCTTTTTCGATGCGCCAGAGATGATACCAAAGAGAGAGAGAGAGAGAGAGAGAGAGAGAGAGAGGAGAGAGAGAGAGAGAGAGAGGACCCCATGGAGATCCAACAGGACAGATAAGAGAGTCCTCCTCTTGAATTCGAGTCATCGACCTACGATTTCTCTTTCTTCTTAAAGAATGCGTAAGTGTATATGGTACAACAACGAGTGCATAATGAAGACGAATGAGTAATGACATTTTTTTTCTGTTTTTCTTTTCTTTTTTTTGTTTGTTTCTTTATTTGGATCACGTCGGAATATTATTTGATATAATTTGTCGTTTTTATTTTTAATTGATTTAAGAAGTTTAGGATCGAAGGTATTAAAGAATTCAGTTCAGAGTGGAATTGGAATTACTTACGAAACGACAAATACGTATCGTTTTAATAGGTTTTTAACAGTGCGAAAGTAGAAAAGCAATCGCGTTGAAATTTATTCAGATCTTTATCTTCTTATCAAACGTGTTTGAGGTCTCATAAATGTCGACGGATAAATGTTATGTGGCACTCGTCAAATGCGTTAAGTATTATGAATTTTGCTACGATGTAACGTTTCTTTCTCCATCTCTTTCTCTCTCTTTTACCTATTGTAAAATACAAACGATCAAAAGGCGATGGATAATTCCGGCGATGATTTGTGCTCTTGCAACCATAATCCACGGTTCAAAGATCAGGTATATTGCTTTTTCTTACTGTAGTCGACAACCTTTAACGAACTCGAAAGGTTGAACACTTTGATTTAAAGTACACGTGTCCGCTTCGGGCTCGATAACGTTGATCGAATGGTTCTTTCAGATCACGGTTTGCTCTGATTTAAAGCGTAATAGATCGGATCAGTTGATTAATCGTATATTGTATGCATTATCAAAGAAAAGAGAGAAATAAAGAAAAAGAGAGAAAAGAAAAAGAGAGAGAGAGAGAGAAATGTTACATCGTAGCAAAATTCATAATACTTAACGCATTTGACAATATTAAATATTCACAATTATAGATCAAATGAACATGTAATTTTGTAACGAAGAGTTTCTATTTTTTTTACAGTTCTGTCATTTGGAATATATTTATACAAAAAAAAAAAAAAAAAAAAAAAAAAGAAAAGAAAAAGAAGAAGAAGAAGAAAAAACTGAATCGTTACTACTTCGTCATCCAGAGAAGGGTGCATCCACCGAGATATAAATGACGAAGATACCCCCGTGAGTTGGAGCTACCGCTTTTGCGATTATCATCAAATGCCATCGGTCGAGAGGAGATAGAGATAGAGAAAGAGAAAGAGATAGAACGAGGGAGTCGACTTTTTCTTTTCTTCTTCTTCTTTTTCTTTTTTTTTTCTTCTTCTTCTTCTTCTTCTTCTCGTAGGCAGTTTACCTACACCCACGCGAAAAAAAGCAGAGGTAACGTAACATTTTTATTAGAGCTATTCAGGTGAGATCTCTGTAAAGTGGTCGTAATTTCGAATTCTTCTTCTTTTTTGTCTTTTTCTTTTTGTTGTTTTTCATTTTCTTTTTGACAGTGTTTTTTCTTTTTTGAAAGATTTTTCATATTATAAATGAAAAATAAAGATTACTCTTATTTCAGAATGTTGATCACCTTTCGAGTTAATCTTGGCAAAAATTTATTGGATGAAATGAAGAAAAAAAAAAAAGAAAAAGAAAAACATAAAAGCGAATCAATAAATAAGAGAAGAAAAAAAACAAATTAATTGATATTCAATGAATAATTCGTATCTATGAATATATTTCTATGAATTTCGCGAAACCATGATCATCACTTTAACGTGTACTTTATCAAGATTTGGATATACGATTCGCTAAGGTGTTCGAGAGAAGGAAATATTCCCGACGATGTTACTAGCTTGGTATGTATTCGCTATAAGCCACGTTTATCTTCTAAAGCGAATCTAATCCTCGATAGGTCGTATCTCTCTCTCTCTCTCTCTCTCTTTCTCTCTCTCTCTCTCTCTCTCTCTCTGTCTCTGTCTCTTCTCAATATTTTTTTTTCCTTCAACTAGAAACAAGTTGCATCGGAAAGCAAAGCACCTTGATCCCAAGGAATGGCATCGATGAGAAAGAAAGAGAGAGATAGAAAGAGAGAGAGAGGCAGAGAAAGAGAGGGAGGGAACAAGAGGGAGAAAGAGAAGAGAGAGAGAGAGAGAGAGAGAAAGAGAGAGAGAGAAGTGTACTTAGGTGATGCGTAAGTGCAACTCGCAGAGCGCTGGGAAGAAGAAGCGTCGGTGGCATTGCGTACACGGTGCGACCACCGAGAGATGTCCTCAGGATAAAACAGGCAGGCTTTGTTCTATCCTTATGAATAAAACATTCGATAAGGTATCTTGGAACCATAACGTACATACGTACGCATACTTTTGCGCTAAGAGAACCTCGCTACGAGTCCGTTCCGTTCCACTCGTGACATTCCCTCGCTCTTCCTCTTCTTTTTCCTTTTTTCTTTTTTGTTCTTTTTTTTCTTTTTTTTTTTTCTTTTTTTTTTTATTTCTCCTTATTTATTTTATTTCTTTTTTCCTTTCCCTTACGAAATAAATTTACATCGTTTTCGAATTTCGGACAATTAATTGAAAGATCGACGATTGATTTAATATCTCCGATGACAATTCGTGATCATTTAAGAATCATTTAAGAATCATTTAATTTTTCTTTAATTTTTTTTATTTTTCTTTGTTATCAAAATTCTTAATAAAAAGTATTAAATGCGATTAGTATCACCGTTTGATAATAGTATGTTTTCTTTAGTTGTCTTTAATATTCATCAATCGTAAATTAATTTTATGAGGAAACATAATTGCATATAAATATATAAATATGTTAACGTCGTAAATAATGTTATTTATTTGTGAGCTTTATTTTCATTTTATATCATTTAAATTAGAAAATTCATTTTTTTAGTTTGAATTATAAAATTTTCATATATTCGATTAATAGATCGAAAAGTATTTACAAACGGAGACTGGCGCATGCGCGTAGAATTTCTCCCACCATGTTTTTTAAAGTCGACACCATGTTAGATTTGTTGTAAGCGCCAAATTACAAAGAAATTTTCGTCTCTGCTTAATTACAGGTAATTAGCATATTATTTTTTAATGTACGCTATCATTCAATATATCAATCGATTGTTAAACACGCGATTTCCATGGTATAATGTTCGCAAGTTGAGAAATCTTTGCATTTACGAGATATTTTTGTAGAAAATAAAACCAACGTTTTTGCGTCTTTTTAGAAAAGGACGATGGAAAATAATTTCTGTCGAATTTTTGAATCGAATTTTAACTATGCTCCAGTTTAATAATTTATACATAATTTATTAATCGTAATCGACTATATTTTGTTATATTAAATATTCATATAATATATATGTGGTATATATAGAATATTATACGTATATTTACAATATTTATATATATATACACATACATATATACATATGTACATATATACACACATCATAAGTAAACGTAAATATACCCAAGTACACACGTACAACTTTACTTCGTATTTAATAAGAATCTTTTTAAGTATAATTCCTCGTATTCAATGAGCCAACGAGCCAACTGAGCTCAGAGTATAGCAAAGTAATGATAAAGTTTTATTTTTTGCTCTTTTCGTAAACACGGATTATATACTAGAGAGTTTATATCTCTTTAGAAGCGTCAAATAATCTTATTTATAAAAAAAGATATATATATATATGTATATAGGTTTAATGCGATGAAACAAAATTTTTCACGACTTTCGTATTATTTTTGTTGGCTCCTTTCCAGGAAATTTGCTACTCGCACGAGAACGTAAACAAAACATTGTCGAACGTTTTCGACTTTGTTATGAACGGAGAATGTAAATACGATTTACACTCTTTTGCAGTGTAATATGATACCTGTTAGCGATAAGACAAGCGAGAGAGAGAGGGAGAGAGAGAGAGAGAGAGAGAGAGAGAGAAAGAAAGAGAAAGAGAGAGTTCTTGCACTAGAGTAGATAAGTAATTAATTATATTTTTTCGTTGATCAATTTAGGAATTAAAATTTCTATCTATTTAATTAATAAAAGCGTGACTTAAACAAAAATATTATCTGAGTCCGTCTGTACGTATATATATAATATATATATATATAGCAACAATTTTACACGTGATTAGATCTGGATCCGGTGTTACTTGTAATTTATCTAAATTAAAATCCTGGTTCAGCGAATAATTATATGAGTACTTATTACCGTGCTAATGCATTTTCCCGTCGCATATTTTTAACACGTTTTTCAAAATTATTTTATTGTCATTAGTATATGTATAATTTTATTTCTAAACGTATATACTTCATAAGAAACGTATTATCCAACGTCGATTTATAATTCGATAAAATTAATTCTTTATACGAATGTTGCGTGGATTTTTATTAATTTATTTATTAAAAAAAAAAAAAAAGAAAAAAACAGTAATATATATATATTTCTTTTTTTTTTTCTTTTTTTCATCGACAGATCAAATTCGTCCGATATGGTTAGATCAGAATGATTTTAAATGTTTTGTATATTCCACGTGGTGTCTCTATATTACAAACTCTTTATTATTTTATTTTAATCATCTCTCTCTCTCTCTCTCTCTCTCTCTCTCTCTCTCTCTCTCTCTTTTCTCGGAAAAGAAGCGAACGAATTCTCGCACGAAGATATTGGAGTATGAGAAAGAAAACGTGCCTGAAAGATGTTGGAAGTCGTTAGATAAAGACAGAGAGAAAGAGAGGTAGTTATTGTATAGGTTGAGAAGAGAGAAGGAAAGAGAGAGAGAGAGAGAGAGAGAGAGAGCGAGAGAAAGGGAAAGAGATGAGTTTAAAGCTTGAAAGCGCGGCTGTAGAAGAAGGATGAGGTGAGGGAAGGGAAAGGGGGAAGGGTTGTTGAGAGGGGAGAGGGGGTTTATAAGAGACTAGGCCGTGTCTCAATGTCTCCCCGAAGGCGCACCTTGGCAATTTGTGCCTTCATTCGCACAAAGCTGCTCGCTCTACCATCTCGCTTCTCTCTCTCTCTCTCTCTCTCTCTCTCTTCTCTTTCTTCATTCTCTTTTTCTCTTTCTTTCTTTCACTTATTCTCTTTTTCTTTCTTTCTTGCGAGAGCACCGTGGAAAATGCTGACATAAAAGAGAAGTTAAAACTATGCCGTCGTTCTTATTACTGCCTCGAGCCACCCCCTTTTCTTTCTTTCTTTTTCTTCTTTCTTTATTTCTCTATCTTGCTCTCTCTTTCTCTCTCTTTTTCTATCTATCTTTCATTCTATATCACTTCTCTTTTTCACATCTCTCTTTTTTTATCTTCGTAACGAGGCAAATATTTTCTTTCTCTTTACTTCGGTATGAACCTTGATTAAATAATTTTCTAATATAAGATGGCAAATAATATTGGAAAGGAAGCGTGGGCCAAAAGACAAATGGGACGGACGAGTTTTACAGTGATTATTTAGGAAATCTTATCGAACTCATTATCATTTGAAGTGCGTAGATATGTCATAAACGTAATAGCGCTTCTGTTAAAAAGAAATATTTCTTTTAATTATACATATTTTTATATAATTAAATATCTTTTTTTATAAATATATTCTTTTTTAAAGAAAATCTTTTTTACAATATATACATTGATTCGTAAATAAAAATTAAATAACAAATGATTATTTTCATGATTGATTGTTGAAAAAGGAAAAGAAGAACAAAAAAGGAAGAAAAAAGTAATAGAGGAAAATGCTTCAAATGTTTTCCAAAATTCTACGTAAAATCTACGTACCTACATACATACATAAATACATAAATATATACATACATACGTACATGCATATATATATATATATATATATATATATATATATATATATATATATATATATGTATCGTTTGGAACGCTTTCAAACACATTCCACATTTAAATCATATAAAATAAAATAGACAAACGACAAATCATTGTCGATTAATGCGAAAACGTGATTACGTTTTATAAATTGTTGAACGAATGAGAGAAAACCGATGGGATCGGGGGGAAGGGTTATGGGTGGATAAGTTGGTTTATGGGAGGCTTATTTGGAGAAGGGGACAGGGACGAAGAAGGGAAGAATGTGAACGAGGGAGACAGTAGCGAAATAGCGTAGGAATCACATTAAAATTTCGAACGGTCGATTTTGCAGAGAATGAGTTGCACCCACACGAGAGAGCTCTTGCTCTTTCTGCATACGAGTTACAAGAGAGAGAAAGAGAGACAAAGAGAGAGAGAGAGAGATGAGAGAGAGAGAGAGAGTGGGAGAGGGACGAGAACTTCTTCC
This sequence comes from Vespa velutina, assembly GCF_912470025.1. NCBI lineage: Eukaryota > Metazoa > Arthropoda > Insecta > Hymenoptera > Vespidae > Vespa > Vespa velutina. Next base: position 7,996,032 of record NC_062192.1, on the reverse strand, counting down.
GTTTGGTAGAGAGGCAATCGGCAACATTTTCGAAATGGTCGAAATTGCGTCAGACAAAATTCCACGCGCGTGAAACGCGGAGAGACACACGTAGAGAGGAGCTTACAGTATGGCACAGGTTCAAAGCGACCACGAAAACCGAAGTATTTGAGAAGGGAGGCATTCTTACGGCCGCAATTCAAATATGTCAAATATCTCGCGGCGATGGACGGAAGGGGACGGTTTAAATGAATAAGTGAGAGAGAGAGAGAGAGAGAGAGAGAGAGAGAGAGAGAGAGTGCGAGGACTTCAAAATGTGGGAAGACGTTTGTACGAGAGGAATTTCTCTTCTTGGTCTTTTCTCTCTCTCTCTCTCTCTCTCTCTCTCTCTCTCTCTCTTTCTATCTCTTTTCATAACTTTGATTAAAGTTTGTCGTGCGGTTACAGATGTTTTCCTTTCGCTCTTGTTTCAATTCTCTAAGCAGTT
>NC_062192.1:7975566-7988066 GCF_912470025.1 Vespa velutina | reverse complement strand
AGGAAAGTCTGGATGGGAAGTGAGGAACTAGAGAAAAAAGGACGAGGAAGGGGGGAGAGAGGGTAGGTGGTATTCGGTGGTAATGGTGGTATTCGGTGGTAAAACGTTTGTGGTGATACCCGGTGGTTGTGCTGAAGGTGGTGGTTGGTTCTGTTGGTGGTGGGGTAAAAAAGAGAATGGTGGCGAAGGGGGAGAGAATTTTTCATATGCTTACTTGCACAGAAATAATGAGCTTGTCCATAAATAAAGAATAGTAGACCCGCTCGCGGCGAATGGGTAATGAAGTCTCTCGTGGATAATTGTTATCGTTGGAAAAACGTTGCGAGCCAGCCTTGCATCTTTTTCCCTTTTTTTCTTTCTTTTTTCTATTTTTCTTTTTCTTTTATTTCTATCCCGCCCCCCCCCCCCCCCTATCCCCGCCTCTTTATCTATATCTTTTTATTTTTCTTTCTTTCTTTCTTTTTTTTAATTTATTTTTTATTCGCTTTTCTTTTTTTTTCTTTCTTTTTTTTTTTTATTTCTTTTTTCTTCTTTTTCTTCTTTCTCCTTTTCTTTTTTCCACGATGAACCGATGTGAATGAAAACTGATGTCGTAGAAAACAATGATGTACTTCGTGTCACTCATTGTTTTGTGAAAGAATTGTGAAAATTCTTTTTATTTTTTCACCAAGCAATGCGACAAAAAGCGAACTTGGATTTTTTTTCCGTCAGACGTACGATATCTGTCGTAACGATAACCATAAAGTATAAAGTATGCGTAATCATAACGATTGTCTCTACGATTGTATGTATGTATGTATGTATGTATGTAAAATGAAAATTTTCGAACGGCAATAAAGAATAGAAGTTTGTGTGTCACGATCGTTCAATAGAACATTGCGTGTTCGTACGAGAGAAAATATATTTAATATATAATTGCCATTGGTTATGATTATATTGTAAACTCGAATATGTGCTTCGAAAATGCATGAAATATATGTATTCGCGTCTCGCTCCAATTGTGAAAGTTCTTTCTTTTTACTTTTTTTTTTTTTTTTTTTTTTTTTTTTTTCTATTTAACACGATGCAAGGTTCGTGATCGTCATTTTCGAGAAAAGTATAATACTTACGTACGCGTACATATATTTTTTTTTTGCTTTTTTTTTCTCTTTTTTCTTTCGATCTAGTGATTTCTTTCATCAAAGATCTACAGTAACCGTGTCAGTGATTTTTTTTTTCTTTTTTTTTTTTTTTTTTTTTTTTTTTTTTTTAAGAAGGATCAATGCATTTATAAGCGTTTATTTTCTCGCTCTTTGATCGCAATCCTACTTTCTCCGAGTGTCCAATTTCGTCGGGAATACGACGAAACGATCACTATCCAGATAGAAGGTACCTCCGCGTAAATGTACATTTTTTTAATCAAACAAATTACTCGCGTGTAAAAAGGAACGCGTGTTTAACAGAGAGAAGAGAGACTTGAAATGAACAATTACAAAGGAAAGGTTCGTTACATCCTACATATGACTGCAAAGGATTTGTGATATGAGATTGAACACACACTGTAGAGTTTAATAACGTAAGACTATTAATTAACATTTAGAATTGCCAGTAATTATTACGGTACATTAAGGCAATGTAATGATCTTCTGTCTGTACTTTAGAAAAATTAGAAGGGAGAGGGAGATAAAAGAAAAGAAAAAGAATTTATATACTTGATCGTATTATATATATATATATATATATATATATATATATATATATATATATGTAGTAATATAAAAATTTAGAATGCCTTTTAGAAATAACATACGGTCAAATTATTTTTCAAGTAGAATATAAAAACGGTTGAAGTCGGTGATTTTGCATGGTTGAAAAAATTTAATGTTTAAAAAATTATAAACCTTCACCGATTATCACAGTAATAATAATAATAATAATAATAATAATAATAATAATAATAATAATAATAATAATAATAATAATAATAATAATAATAAATATAGTAATAATAATAAATCTTACAGTAACAATCGGTGCTATGTAAAAATCAGAATTTTACAATATACATTCAAATATAATTTAAATACCGTATCAAAATCTCACTATCCAATTTTCCTGTATTTTAGTATTGACATTTTTTAACAGTATCAAATTCAATGGAATAAAATGTATCCGCGAAAGCTCAATGAAAACGTTAATTTTTTTAAAGGAACGAGGAGTTGTCCTTGAATAGACTTGCATATCGACAATTTATAAGGGCACCTCATCGCATAGGAAGCTTTTTAATTAAACGTGACGAGGGTGGGTGCTTCGTTGAACAGAGAGAGAGAGAGAGAAAGAGAGAGAGAGACAGACAGACAGACAGAAAGAGAAGCTACTCTCTGTTTCTCTCTCTCTCTCTCTCTCTCTCTCTCTCTCTTCCTTTCTCTCTCTTTCTCTCGACTCTGAGAGTTCAAAGTCGAGCCTGGGGAAGTCAATATCAAATACCTCGGAGCTAGACGGAGTGGCTGAGCGCACAGTAAGCACAGGCGGTAGCAGTAGAGACAACCCTCGCGATAGGATCTAACAACGTGGATCTCTCGACTCGTACTCTATCTCCCTGTCTCTCTCTCTCTCTCTCTCTCTCTGTCTCTCTTTCTCTCTTTCTCTTTCTCTTTCTCTCTTTCTCGTCGGATTTTCGAGTCTTACTATCTTTCTCTATCTCTCTATCTCTGTATCTTTCTCTATTAGATACATACATACGTACGTACGTACATACATATGTATCCGAGTGCTTTTGCCAAAAGTAAAGAGGAAGAGATGGGAGAGGGAGAGGGTGGATTCGTTCGACCAGCCTGACGATTCTTCATTGACCTTATGCAGACGTAGATACATACATATATAAATATATATATATATATATATATATATATATATATACTTACACACACACACACAGATACAGATATGTACACCAAAGAGTAATCGAAGTAGGACCCTTCTCATGTGTCGTTATTTCGACACGATCATCACAACTCCATAAAACGATAGTGATAGGAAAGAGTGATGTGTTTGTTGTTTGTGTGTAATTATTTATTTACACGCTCAACGTAAACATTATCAAAGATTGTAAATTAGAATTGACCGATTATATTTACAATATATAAGTTTCTATATCTGTTTGGAGCGATTAATAAAATAAATGTTGTTCTCAATCTGACTCAACTCTTCTCAAACTCTTCGAAACACGTTTTTTCGCAAAATTAATTGACTGAAAATTTGAAAAAAAAAAAAAAGAAAAAGAAAATAATACCATTGTGAAGAGAATTAAAAGACTTTTCGAATGATATATCACTTGATCACTTTGTTGTCATTAAAGCTTTTCGAAGAAGGTTGTCAGCCTCTTATGAGTGAGTCCGCCGAAAATTAGTGAATTCGTGATAAGGATTTGTTTCCTTTATGAAAAAAAGAAAATTGATTTGTTTCAGTATCTATCGAAGAAAAGTTATTAAACTTCGTAATAATCATGGTGGACACTTTTCGTTCAGACATTTTACTATACGTGTGTGTATAATATTCGAAACGATTTTAAGCACAAAACGAATCACTTAATGTTTAAAGATACCGCATACATATAGATTTTCGCTTCCATTTCCTAGTTACCCTAAGCTACACCGAGTTCAATCTTGTAATTTGAAATCTTATCGCGTAGTTTACGTTTTTCGTAGAAGGACGAGAGGAAAGAGAGAGGAAGAGAGAGAGAGAGAGAGAGAGAGAGAGAGAGAGAGTCGATATTCCCGGGGACACGAGAGACGTGGTGTACATTATGTATTTATTTGTGTCTGTGTTTGTATATATGTGTTTATATATATATAGGTAGGTACATATGTTGCATATTCGATGTACGCGTGTGCATACGGAACTAAAGTTCAAGGATAGACACATGCATACATATATGTGTATATATATTTATATATGTTATATATTATTGTGTTTTATACATATATATATATTTGGTCAGGATGGCTTCTCGTCCTGTTGTTTATTTTATTAACTCTTAGTCGTGAGAAGAAGAGATGCGTGAAGGGTGTTAAGGGGGTAAGAGTAAGAACTCGATTGCGACACGATGCAGCATCCGCCGTGCGACATAGTACAAGAATCCCGTTCCGCGTTTTGTTGCCACTGTATGGGGCATTCTACCTACCATTAAACGCTTAACCGATGAACACTTTCTCGGCGCGGTTACAGGTTTGAGACAAAGCATGTATGTATATATATATATATATATATATATATATATATATATATATATATCTTTACTTATTTACTTACTTATGTGTATACGTTCTCATTAACGCATCTATCTTGTAAATGATACGTTACCGAACAACACATCCCTTCGTTTTTTACTCTTATGTATATATATATATATATATATATATATATATATATATATATATATATATAGTTTTTTTTCTTTCTTTCCTCTTTTGAATCACACCATGTTATTTATATATTCTTCTTTTTTCTCTTACTTTTGTTTGTCTTTTTTATTTTTTTTATTTTTTTTTAACTTGCAGTTCGATAACATAGGATACAGGAGTATATAACGAAGGAAGCTTAATTAATCAATTAAAGGATGGAGCTTGTTTCGTTCAATCGGGGATGATCAATAAAAGTGGTGAGGTAATTATTCTTCGGTAAAAAAAAAAAATAATCTTTTTCGAATTTTTATAACTGCACTTGGTTGTTGTCAAATTTTTTTTCTTTTTTTTATATTACCTCGCGTTGACGATCATAATCGTATAAAATCGAAAGATAAATGTCTTTATTTTTTTATTATTATTATTATTTCTCCCTCTCTCTTTCTTTCTCTCTCTCTCTCTTTCTTTCTCTCTCTCTCTCTCTCTCTCTCTCTCTCTCTCTCTCTCTTTCTCTCTCTCCTTATCTCGTGACACCTTGAATGAACGAGGTAGAGTCACGCGTACGGAAATATACCAACACAAAGATGAGAAAGAAAAAGATAGATAGATAGAAAGAAAGAAAAGAAAAGAAAAGAAAAGAAAAAAAGAAAAGTAAAGGCAAAATAAATCGCAATGATCTCCGAGCAGGCGGTCTCATGGCCGTATCCTTGTAATTGGCTCCTTGAGGGAGCACAGCATCCCCTGCCGATGATTGTCGCCAAGCGCTCGATATACATCACCCCAAAGACACGGATGCGCGAGTCTCTATCTCTCTCTTTCTCCCTCTCTCTTTCTCTTTCTTTCTTTCTCTCTTTCTCGCTAGATCTTTCTCGCGAGAAGGTTGTGTTCGCACCAAGTGTAAAGGAGATCCCGGCCTCTTGAAAACGTACAAGTCGAAGGGAAGATAGCGCTGACAAGCGGCCACCGGGAGCCCTCGCGTGTGCAACTTCGTCCTTTTTCTTTTTTTTTCTCTTTCTCTCTCTTTCTCTTTCTTTCTTTCTCTTTTATTCTCTTTCACTCGTTCTTTGGACTTTAAAAGACCAAATCCAGATGAGTCTTAAAAGATTTCACGCTCTAATCGATTATTTTACGAGTTTTCGGATAATCGAGATTTTCGATTTTTTATCAAAATTCAGATATATATATATATATATATATATATATGTATATATTTATATTATAGATTTTATATATTTTATAGATTTAATATATTTATATATATTAAAAATCATCTAGATGTCGTAGAAAATATTTTCGATATACGCGTTATATCGAACGGATGGAAAGCACGGGGATTGACGAATGATGTTAAGAAATAAAAATGAGATAACGACAAATAACAAAAAAAAAAAAAAAAAAAAAAAAAGAAAAAAGAAAAAAAAAGAAATATAACTCTTTTCATTTTCTTCGAACTTCGATCAATTTTTATTTTAATTAATTTTGAAATCTTTATGGTTATTTATTCGAAAAGTAGCAAAGTTAAAATTTTGTTTCCTTTCCTTCTTTTTCTCGTCCTTTCCCCCTTGGGTTTGAACGTTAAGTACTAACTCGTATAACGATTCTACGATGTTCATCATCACGCGTTAACCACCGTTGGCAAAATGTTTTTCTTCCTACTGCTGAATGGACAAACGATTTTCCATCTACCTTAAGTTAAGTCGGCATTCCGTCTATGACGTACATACGTACCTTTACAAAGCCCTCGGTGTCGCCAAGACGACATCGCGGCTCGTCGTTACGAGTTTCTTACAAGAACAAAAACATAAAAAAAGAAAAGAAAGGAAGGAAGAAAAAAAAATGAAAAATCGTGGTGCGTTTCCAATTGAATCCGCGCGTCTAACGAGCGAGCAGATTCACGTCCGCGTGGCCACGTATGGCTGGGACAAATGGTCATGGATCTTGTACAGTAGAAGCAGATAGATATATAAGTACATACATACATGTATATATATATATATATATATATATGTATGTATGTACTTATGTTCTCGCTACAAGGAGAGAATTCCGTTACCGAGACGTGGAAAGCTAAGGAGAAAACGAGTAGGAACGTAGTCGTTTCCGATGATGTCTAAAGGCTAGGAATCGCGCGACTTTCCTCTGTGATGCGGAAGAACGCCGGAGTTCATGAGATCGAGTTTTATCAACATAATCCATCTAAAATCTCAGCCGTCATCGCAACGGTTACGATCGTAGTTACGTCTTTAACCGACGTAAAGAATGAAAAAAAAAAAAAGGAGAAAAAGAAGAAGAAGAAGAAGAAGAAGAAGAATATGTTTGCCTCGTGTTCAAACGTGTTAAAACGAAATTGATCTCTGATTTTATTTTTAGTTTTATTTTTATTTTATTTTTATCTATACAATTCTTTTCTTTATCTCTTCGACATCACGGATGTAAAGAATGAAAAAAAAAAAAGAAGAATACGTTTGCCTCGTATTCACACGTTGAAACGAAACTGATCTCTGATTTTATTTCATTTTATTTTATTTTATTTTTTTTTTTTTTCATTTTTATTTTATTTTTATCTTTTTAATTCCTTTCTTTATCTTCGACATTACCGACGTAAAGAATGAAAAGAAAATGAAAAAAAAAAAAAAAAACAGAAAAAGAAGAAGAAGAAGAAGAAGAAGAAGAATATATTTGCCTTGAGTTCACGCACTGATCTCTGATATCATTTTATTTTTATTTTTATTTTAGTTGTATTTTTTTAATTTCTTTATTTATCTTCGATATCACCGACGTAAAGGATGGAAAAAGAAATAAAAAAAAAAGAATACGTTTACCTCGGGTTCATGCGTTGAAACAAAATTGATCTCTTTGATTTTATTTTATTTTTTTTTTCTTTTTCTTTTATTTTTATCCTTTTAATTCTTTTCTTTATCTTCGATATCATTTCGAAAGGAACCAAAAGAAAATTTATTAATTTATCGACTTTATCGAGAGAAAAAGATTTCAGAAAGAGAGAGAGAGAGAGACAAGACCCTTAACGATCCCTCAACGATTCAGATTCACGAATCCAGGAAGCCACGTTTTAAAGCGTTAAGGGAAGAAGGAAGAAGGGTCGCATTCGTTCATGCTATGGTGGGGAAAAGGGGAAATGGTGGCGGAGAGGGACCGATGCATCGCGTTTACGCGGCATTGTTGCGCTTGGAGAAAGATAAAGAAAGAAAGAAAGAACAAGAGAGAGAAAGAGAGAGAAAGAGACCGGCTCGAACGAAACAGAATCTAATCTGATCCGCGTTCGGGTCCACCTAATGGGCAAGCCGTGTCGGTAAACGCACTACGTTGGACTCTTCCGAGGCTTTTGCTGTCCCAGCAAGCAAAAGACTAAAGTCGTGTTCGCCCTGCCCAATGACGATATCACAGTGACGCAATCACCGTACGTAATGCATCGTGCACGAAGAAGGTGAGAGAAGAGAGAGAGAAAGAGGGACAAAGAGAGAGAGAGAGAGAGAGAGAGAGAGAGAGAGAGAGAGAGAGAGAGAGAGAGAGAGAGAGAGAGAGAGAGAGTATCGAATGTGCCAATGCACGAAACTCTTCTCGGTCCAGGAAAACAAGGAGTAAGAAGAACGGTTGTAGGTGGTTAGAGAAGGTGGTTGGTTGGTTGGCTGCCAAGGAGAGAAGGGCTGTCTTTGAAGGTAAGGATAAGAGGTGCCTTATATCGTTCCTGTTAATAGGTGATACTCGAAGAAGGGTTTCCCTTTACGCTATCGCAACTGGTCGAACGAACGGCAACCTTCTAGGAGAGCTTGACCTTTCTGATAAGATCGATGAAAAGGGTTTTAACGAGCGCGCGTTCGTAACGCTTTACGGAAAGAGGATAGGAGAGGAAAGAGAGAGAAAGAGAGAGAGAGAGAGAGAGAGTACAAATGGAGGCGATGAAAAGATCGATGTTTCTTCTCTCTTTTACCGTGTTTCCGAACATTCGTCCTCGCGGAAGGATCTCCGTTTCAAAGGCGAGCTTTAAATAGCTATCTGCGTTTATATACTATGTAAGTATCTATCTACATATATACAGTTATATACGTAGGTATATATATATGTGTGTGTAAATATATATGTAAATATTTAGACGAGGATGCATTTTAGAAATAAATTAATTAACAATAAATTCGAGATTCCATTAGTCGTATTATTTTCTTTTGTTGTAGGAGAGAAGAGAATCGCTCTTAACAATGTTATATTCCTTCGAAGTTATTTCTGAATAGTTTATTTTATTGAAATGGTAATCATTGGACGGTGTCAATCGATGCTTCGTTCGAAACGTTTACATTCGGTAAAGTCGAATTGTTTTCGTGTTTCTTCGAAGTGAAATGAACTGAACTGAACTGAATTGAACTGAACTAAATTGAACTGAATTAAATTGAACTGAACCGAAGTGAAATGTAGCGAAGTGAAGCGAAATGAAGTTTTCGTAAAATTCGTTTAAATTATATCAGTGACCATTGAATTGACTGGGAAATTTACTCCAAGTATTTATATATTTAGGAAATATCCCGGGTACACGTATTGTCTTCTCTCATACACCGTTCTATCGAATATGTACGGGCTCGTTTTATAGTTCGGATTTCGTCGTAAAATGATCATATGATTTTTTATGAATTATAATCAGTGAGTTGTTCCGCATTGGAGTCTGGTAAATAAGTGTATCGACGAGGTAGATTCTCTCTCTTTCTCTTTCTCTTTCTCCCTCTCTCTCTCTCTCTCTCTCTCTCTCATTCAAACGCTCTAAGGATTCTTCTTACGGGCTTTTGCATACGCGAGAGCTCTTCGTCGTAGTGCCGACCGGAAATGCGAGTAATCGTATTGTTAAGAATATCATTACTATGCCCTAAGAGCATGCACGTTCTCCTTTTCTCTTTCTCTTTTTCTCTTTCTCTCTCTCTCTCCTCTCTCTCTTTTCTCTTCTTAGTTTCTTTGTACTACGGCAAAGGTAGAAACGAATTGATAGGGAGGTGCGCGGGTAAAGCGGAAGTGAATGGGTCGTGGCCAATACTTGGCTATACGGTTAACTCGATAAGAAAGCTTCGAGAAAGCATCAAGCGAGCGACGAAAGCGAATTCTCGAGATAAGATTAAAGTATTGAGCACGAATACTGTGAGAAGAAAGACGAGAATTTTTACGAGAAAATCACGACTTTTCATGATCTTTTAGAGGGATGCTTTTGATTATCACAATCGCGTCATTTCTATAACAATATAATGAAATTTTACGATTTGTAATGGAATGATTAGGTTTATAATTTTACGTTTGGTAATGGAATATTTAGATTTCGAATTTTACGATTTATAATAGAATAACAACGAGGTTAATTAAAAATTGAAATAAAAAAAAAAAAAATTAGAATAATTATATAAAAATCAAAATAAAATTTCGTATAAATCGATTTATCGATTCCGCGTAGGTAAGTCAATTGTGCTTGTAATTAACGCTTAATATCGTTTCTCAATAAAAAAAGAAAAAAAAAAAAAAGAAAGAAAGAAAAAAGAAAAAAGGAGTAAATCATCGTATACGAAAATATTTTAATTTCATAATTACGATGTTAATACAATATAATATAATATTATATATAATATAATGTTATATATATAACCAATATAATATAATGTTATATATATATATATATATCCCCAATAAAATTTTATAATTTCTAGTTTCCTGTTGGAGGATATGCCGTTATACGAACACCTGTTAACATATTAAATACGAATAGTGCATTACTTATACGTTATTTGCCCTATTATCTATAGTAATTATGTTAGCACCAATAATAATCGTTTTTTCCTTCGTATGTAAGATTGTACGTCGTTACTATAGTAACATTTTTAATATACTTCCGAGTTTCGTATAAAAGAATTGAACGTTGCTATCGATATTGGCATTGGATTTGAAATCGTACCTGAGTGTTGCCAATTGAAAAAGTTAATAATAAGTTACATACATACATAGCTAAACATAAGCATCGTTCTCGCATGAACGTATTAACGTACGACTCGTTCAACGTTCTAACGTGGATTGGAATAGGTACGAGATATGTATGGGATTTATATCATACGCCACATATATATATATATATATATATATATATATATGTATACGTACATACATATACACGTATATACTTATAAGAGTATTATATTCGAAGATAGGATGTTGGAGAAACGATCGACAGGGGAGTAACGTTTATACGATACTTATGCTCGTTTAACATAACCCTTTCTACCTCTCCCTCCCTCCCGTTTTCTCTTTCTCTCTCTCTCTCTCTCTCTCTCCCCTTCTTTCTCTTTTCATGTGGTCTCAAAGGAAAAATAAAAGAAAAAGAAAGAGAATAAGAGCAAGAAAGAGAGAAAGAGAGAGAGAGAGAGAAAGCTCTCCGTTAAAACGCTCTCTCGGAAAGCAATCGATATATTCGCGATAAAATTGCTCATCTGCGATCCAGCATCTCCACTCTTTCTCTCTCTCTCTCTCTCTCTCTCTCTCTCTCTCTCTCTCTCTCTTTCTTTCTGTTACTCTCTCACACTCTTTCGTACGCATTACAGACTCTTTTGAAAGGTACCGTTTGCGATCGCATCGGCTTAGTGAAAGGCGTGCGTAGCTCGCGTTAAATTATCGCATCGTTAGTCGAGTAAAGAGTCGAGTAAGAAGAAGAAGAAGAAAAAGAGGAGGAAGAAGAAGAGGAGGAAGAAGAAAAAGAAGAAGGGAAAAAAGTAAAACGAAAAGAAAAAAAGGAAAACGAAAAAAGAAGAAGAAAATAAGGATGCAAATATACATACATACATACATACATACATACATATATACATACCTATACCTATATAATATATCTTGACATTTTTCTCACTCTTCTTCTTTTTCATTTTATATATATATATAAAATGATTATATCTACTATATTAATAGATTTTTAATATATTTTATACATTTTTTATTCTTTTTTCTTTCTTCTTTTTTCTTTTTTTTTTTTTTTTTTTTAATTTATTTTTCTTATCCTACGCGGCTTGAGAATTCTTAGAAAAGCCAAGGGGGCCTGAATTATATCGAAGTGCATGCGGTCGCGCTCGCGCACACGCGGTTGCCCTTCCTTCGGTGAGAATTTATTCGACGACGTTATAATGTACAAGACTCGACTCGGCATTAATGTATCTCTCGTGAAATCGGTGTCCTCGGAATCGCGCGACACGCACTCGATGTTGTTGCGACTTTTTTTCGGGCTTGGCATACCGGTTACGGGACAAGGCGCGCTTTCGCATTGCCGATCGACATCGACCGTACGGATCTCTCTCTGACGAGTTCTTCTCTTTCCTCTTTTATCTATCTGTCTCTCTCTCTCTCTTTCTTTCTCTCTCTCTCTCTCTCTCTCTCTTTTTCTCTCTATTTCTCTTTTTCTCTTTTCGTACCTCGAAATATTCTTCTCGAGCTCTCGATGTCGTCGAGTCGTTCCGATAATTTACGCTCATTCCCTATCCATTAACGGCTACCGTGCGATGAGTGCGAATATGTTACAAGTTATTTATTTTTCGATTGGGTAGAATCAAATGTTTGCATATATGTGTACGCATGTATGTGTGTATCAGTTCTGAAAGAAATATGTCTGTTTCACGATATGCATGTAAAATTTATATACATATATACCTATATATGTGTAATTTTTACTGTCGTTTATAATTTATATATATATATATATATATATATATATATATATATATATATATATGTATATATACGTAAGACACCTCAGGGCAGGTATATACAATTATTATTAAAGTAATTATCTTATGTGTATGGGTACATATATATATATATATATATATATATATATATATATATCGATACGACAGATATCAAGGGTTTTATATCATAGAAAAAAAAATTTTATTTCCCACGAGTATATCTAATAACTTTCTTTCATAAGTGAACGTCTTCCTTACCTTCGAGTCTTCGTCTTGATCAACAACATCAACGTCGTTATTCTCGTCACCTCGTGAAATCACCTCGATCGTTCTGCAACATACATAGTAATAAAATGAAGCGTGATTAATATCGTTAGACGTTCATTAAATCAAATGATTCTGAAAACGG
>NC_062192.1:7960566-7970566 GCF_912470025.1 Vespa velutina | reverse complement strand
ACCGTTGATTGATATGATTTTGTTGGTGTTATGAAAAAAAAAGAAGAAAAACGAAAAAGAAAAGAAAAATAAAAAGGTAATAATAAAAAAGAAAAACAGAAAAGAAAATATATATATTAAGAAAAACATTTGTTTTATTATTTCAAACAAATATTATTACTTGATAATATATATGTAGCAGAGAACGAAGAATTAAAAAGACTGAAAAAAGAAAAAAATATGTGTCGATGAAGTATACGTGGAGATATTGTGAATTCTAGAAAAAAAGAAGAAAAAAAAAAAGGATATCGAGTTATTATTAATATGTTATCCTTATATACTTGACGGTTTAACGCAAACCTGTCAGTGATAAAAATGGAAAAGAAGAAGAAACAACGAAGATCTTCCATTACATAGTCTATCCTAAGTACCCAGGTATATATTCATCCCTTGAACATTCGAAATTACAGTTCTCCTTGGGAGAAATATCATACGACTAACGTTAAACGGTCGACACTTTCCAAATCCGTGTTATCTCAGCCAATATAAAGGCCCGTAACGTTTGAATAATTTCGCTAGCCTAAGCCATCGTGTAAAATGGTTGAATCTTCAAATGTCTTTCGTATCATACCTAAGGTATCTAACATTGCTTAACGCACAGTCCCTTATGAGTTACGATACTTCGAGCAATTTCGTACTTCGAGCAAGACGTTTTCTTCTTCCTTACTATTCACGACGTAATGAGACGTCTCTTCGATACTTTAAGCTATTCCTTTTTAGTACGCATCGTTTTCTTTTCTTATACCTCTCGACTTGCTAAGGATAGACCTCTACTCTTTTTCTTCTTCTTTTTCTTCTTCTTTTTCTTCTTCTTATTTTAGAAATCCTTGTCATAGCAATCGTGTCGGCAATACAACGTTTCCGTGTTCTGGACCACCAGTGAGATAGAATAATCTTAGGATAGTGCAGTTATTCTCACACACAACATCGAATGAAATTTGTATTATCAGTAGAATAGATATAACACGTGTATATAGAAAAAGAAGGAGAGAGAGAGAGAGAGGGAGAGAGAGAGAGAGTGTGTATCTTTGATCAGTGTAAATCGATCAAAGTATCGAGTTATGCATCATTGATTCGACACTCAATGTGTCGATCAAGAAGTTTCACAAAATTGAGATATACGAGCTTTCATATATTGATATTGATTGTCATATAGTCGAGAGAAAAAGAGAGAGAAAGAGAGAGAGAGAGAGGAAGAGAGAAAGAAAGGGAGAGAGAGAGAGATTTTATAGGTGAGAGTTTCTGATGGAATAGGAAACATTTGTACGTAAAAATCGTTGTGCAAGCTGTTAGGAGAGTAGCGGACATTGGCTACGATCGTATAGATCTTGTTGAGGGGGATATATACTTACACGTACACCGTTTTACCAATGTTCCTTTTCCTTTACGTAGAAAATTGTCTACCTTAGGAATCCCGTTTACTAGCATTCCGTTTCGTGCGTGTGTAAGAACGCTTGGCATTTTACGCATATGTATGTACATACAAAAACACCGTGAGTGAAACGTAACAACGAATAGAGGCACACCTTCTCATTCTTTTATGGAAATAATCGGTACTTAAAGGGATGAGGAGAGGGAGAGGATAGGAGCCGACTTCATCCTTCTCCTTCTCGACCATCTTCTTCCTTCTCAACCTTCTTCCCCGCTCTCTTTGTTCCTCCCACTAAATTTTCTCTCTCTCCCTTTCTCTCTCTCTCTCTCTCTCTCTCTTTAGATTAACTCATGGTCCATTCTATTAGTTCGAACATCCTTTTGTTTCCTCGTAACGATTCGCAAATGCGGAAGTAGAACATTAGAAACGTGCGAAAGAAACGATGATAAGGTAAAATAGCGATCGTTCGTCGTGTTTAAAGTTAAACATATACAAGTACGGATTCCTGATGATCATCTTAACGAACGAAGGTACGAAGAAAACTATGAAAATAAAGAAAGAGAGAGAGAGAGAGAGAGAGAAAGAGATAGAGAAATATGTTGATCCGATAGGAATAGATGGAAATCCAGAGCTTCGATGGAGGAACACGTTAGGAGCTCGTCTGCTTACTCGTAGACACCTGTTAAAGCCAGCGAGAGCAATTCACTAGCACAAAATACGTTCGCCATTAACGTTCTAGCGTAACATAGACTCTAAGTAAGTCCACTAGAGCCAGCGGAAGCGAACAAGTCACGTGGAAGCGAGAATCAAAACTCCGAGAGAATGAGAGAGAGAGAGAGAGAGAGAGAGAGAGAGAGAGAGAGAGAGAGAGAGAGGAAGATTGGCTCTCTTAAGCATACCGAACGCGTGTTTAATTGACTAACAAAGATCGTATAGGTCGTAGATCAGCCGATGATGCTTAAAAGTTCGTTCCCGAGGGAACGAGAAAATGAATAAGGACAATAAAGAAAGAAAGGAAGTTGATGCGATGTAAGAATCCTCTCTCTCTCTCTCTCTCTCTCTCTCTCTCTTTCTCTTTCTCTCTTTCTCTTTCTCTCTTTTTATTTCTCTTTTTCTTGTAAGGCTAGTGCACCGCTGTGAGCAGAAAAGTCGATGTATAGGTTTTAATATGGCTCCGCAGTAATCGAGCCAGGCATCCTTTATCATCACCGAAAAAATGGTCATTTAATCATGGCGCTTCCCAACGTGGGGTCCAGGACCCCCCTCCGATCTCTCTATCTCTCTCTCTCTTTCTCTCTTTTTCTTTCTGTCTCTCTCTCTCTCTCTCTCTCTCTCTCTCTCTCTCTTTTTCTTATTATCTCAGAGAAACCTCTTGATATTAATAGCGGATGGTTTGACCGCGTAATATGAGGAATCGTTGGCGCGCGTATAATATCACTCGCGTTACTATGAAGAGTAAGAGAATAAGAAAGAGAGAGAGAGGGAGAAGGGAGAAAGGGATAGAGGACTCCAGGAACGAACACGCATGTAACACGAGCGGGCATGACAAATTAATCGTCTACTGACCGCCCGCTTAGAGCCACGCCGAGTACAGCCTCCATTGGCGTCGACTTTTAGCCGGGCTTCGTTTGCTTTTTCTATACGTTTTTGTTAGGTAAACTCTTCTTAATCGCCGATAAGGTGTTGACTATTAGCTAGCCCGTTTCTTTGGGATTGTGTTCGTTTCTTTTTCTTACTTTCTCTTTAATTTTGTTTTTTCTCAATTCTTTTTTCAATTTTCTTTTTTGTGTAGGAAAATGTATATCCGAACATGAGATCGTTAAAATTGAACTGTCCTATATATATATATCGTTCGTTATTGAAATGGAAATTAATTGAAAAATATTATATCTCGATCTTCTTCATTTGTTTTTCTTTTTTTCTTTTTTTCATATATATATATAGGTATGAAAAATTCATTATGTTTCTTATTATATTAAGATTGTTCTTATTGTTATTTACTTAAACAAATGTTAGTGGCCTTTTATATATACGTTCGTATCGCTATAAACGATCAGGACATTACCTACTAGTATAGAAATACGACATAGAACAATCTATTTCACCTCGTTTGAAATAACCTAAAGGACATTCTCACATACTAATTCATCGATCCTTATCAATGCAAACACCTTCACGGTTATACAACTTAACAAGTACATTGCTAGCCCGAAGCTCACGAACTCAACTTGCTATCGACGAATATATATATATATATATATATGTATATTCAACTCTGGGTTGTGATTCGCTTGAACTGGTTTTCCTAACTACGCGACATGTAATTATTTATCATAGAGATTCATTTTCAAAGAATATCATATAAATATATATATATATAAATATTCACAAATTTGTGAATATATGTAATCAACGTATCCTTATCATTTAAAAAGGCGATTATTCGGTATACAAAGAAGTTGGAAGATATATAATTATAAAATAAAAATAAAAAAAAAAAAAAAGTAATAATAATGGAAAAAAGAAAAACGAGGATCGTTATATCATAGGTTAAAGGTTGAAAATCGTAGTTTTAGTCGTTCTCCGGCGCCAATGCAAGAGTAAGTAGTAAGATTTATACGGTCGATCCCAACCTTATGGGCTGTAGCAAGTGAACGGTTATATCGAGTAAAAGGAGGGAGGTGGCGTGGATGATCAGTCGGGTTGGGTTTTAACTAAAGTAGGCTCTCTCGCACACGCCAACGGATGTCGTCTTGCACAGAAAGCAAGAGAGCGTTCGCGTCGTTTCGATGAATGCACACGAGCTATGCGCGAGCAGTACCAGACTACGCGGAGACTGTCAGGAAGAAGAAAAGGGAGTCGTCCTGTGCCTCGTAGAAGGTTAATTGCCTCCTCTGAGATCTTACGTCGCGATCGTTTCCACGTCGGCCGGCCAGCCAGCCAGCCAGCCAGCCCATGTGCCATGGTCTAACTTCTCTTCTTTTTCTTTTGCTTCTTCTTCTCTTTCTTCTTCTTCTTCTACTCTTTCTTCTTCTTCTTCTTCTTCTTCTTCTTCATCTTTTATTTCTTTCGTTTTTTACTTTCCCCCCTTTTTTCTTTATATTTTTTTTTCTTTTCTTTTCTTTTTCCTTCACTCCTTCTGATGATCTCACAGAGCTGTTTGACGGAAGAAATCGTTCTCCTTAGCTCTTGGAGAAAAGGAAATGGGAATTTGTAACGAGCGACTCGATTATAAGCGAGCTCAGCTGTCTTTTAAAGAGGATAGAGATCATCCATCATGAGAGCTTCGATATCTACTCTCTCCCTCTCTCCCTCTCTCTCTCTCTCTCTCTCTCTCTTTCCCTCTCTCTCTCTATCTCTATTTATCTATCTATCTATCTATTCATATCTTTTTTTTTTTTGCACATTATCCCCTATTTTCTATATTCGTTAAAATATATTATTCTTTCTATTCGTATTTTTTTCTTTCTTTCTTTCTTTTTTCGTTTTTGTTTTCTTCTGTTTTTCTTTTTTCTCTTTTCTTGAAACTCATCACGCGATACCTTCACTACGAGATATCGTTCAATATACGAGATATTCTTTATATATACTCGAAAGCAAAACTTTGATCTTAGCGATCACCGAGATACATACATACCATGCCATTATCGATGACGTTCATTCGATCGTGCTCGGCACACATTTTCACGGCCTGTCTTTTACCACACTTTAGAATCTCCCGGCTGGCTCTCTCGCGTCTGTTCCGTCGCGTAACCGTGAAATCAATGATCGACGAAGGAAAATGTTTCGAGATATAAGAGCTGCTATATGCTCCTTTCAGCGCGCTAGATCGATAGTCTAATCGTCCTATCTCCCTATCATTTAATTATATCTACGATTGTAAATCGCAATTTGCCGTTCGCCTTTCTCAAGGGTCAACGATTCGACTTTCTATGTGTGTGCGCGCGCGCGCGCGCCTGTGTGAATGGTTTGTAGACTTTTACATTAGCGTGTAAGTATCACGAAGGATAATTGACGATGAAAAAGAAATAGATAGATAGATAGATAGATAGATAGATAGAGAAAGAGAGAGAAAGAGAGGAGGAGAAGAGAGAGAGAGAGAGAGAGAGAGAGAGAGAGAGAGAGAGAGAAGAGTTAGGAAAATCTGACCACCCGTGGTGTCTTCGAGTAGGCGAGCTCGTTTTCACGACGAAAGTAGGAAAATAAGAGTGTGGGAGCGAATGAACGATTGGTTAGCCAAGGAACGACCGTTCGTCGTTCGGTTTCGCGATGAAAAGGAACACTTTCTCTCTCGGAGGAGATCCAGAGGACATCGGCTGGTGACCCAGTTCACCGCTGCTGTTGCTGCTACTCTTGCTGCTACTCTTGCTACTACTCTTGCTGCTACTGCCGCTGCTGCAGTTGCTGCTTCGCGTGTATGCGTGTATATATAGAATATATACGACGTTACCTCTTCAATCAGACACTCACGTAGCCTTGTCATCGGTATAAGTTTTATCCAGCGAGTTAATGCAAATCGTTTGCAATATTTTAACGATCTACATTCGATCATATCAATTCTATCGTTTCTTTCTTTATCTTTCTTAATCTTCATTTTATATACTTGCCTTTTTATATCCATATATATATATATATATATATATATATATATATGTGTTCATTCTTATATATATATATATATATTTATATATATATTTTTGAATGATTTTGTAGGATTATTTTTTTTTTCTTTTTGCTGAACGAATTTCTTCTTCTTCTTTTTTTTTTTCCTTCACATTTACAAAGTATAAGTATGTCATAGCGGATGACGTTAACATTTATATATAATCTTAAATCATTTCGATGATTTGATAGATCTTAAGGCGCTTTTGCGTTACGCTATTAAAGAATTGAAAAGTTTGATCCATTTATTCGTTCCTTCCTATCTACCATTCTCTCTCCTTTTATACTTAATCAATGTGTAGGTACACTTAGATCTAAATAGATGTTCTCCTTCGTTTCTCATTTTATTTATTTCGAAGACGACAAGACGATCCTACGAACTGGCTCTCGCACCGTTGGAATGCAATTTCAACATGCGCGCGTTCTCGAGGAACAATGATTATCTGTAGCGCAATTTTATTGCGCTATCGTCGATCGCCCGAGACAGTCTTGGTGTAGTTTAGCAATCGTTTAGAGAAATGGCCACTTGACATATTCCTTGTCTGCGATATATTCTGATAGCTGCGTTTAATGCACCGTTCGTTTAATATACCATGGGACTCTTTATAAAACCCGTTTTCTCGATATCCTTCGTCCTAATCGTTTTGATTCGACGAATTATGTCTGCCTATTGTTTAGAATAATACATCTATATACCTTACATACATACATACATACATACATACGTACGTACGTACGTATATACGTACGAAAGTAAGTATGTACGTACATATATATTATCTATTTTATAGGCTAATATTTATTCTTTTTTCTTTTTTCTTTCTTTTATGATACTTAATGTCTATAATAGTATATCGACTAAGAAGTGAAAAAATAAAAAAAAAAAAAAAAAATAAAAAATGAAAAGAAATAGAAAAAAAAAACAATAAAAAAGTTATGTCGACAATTTCAAAAGGGATACTTTCTAACGCGTTCACTTAGAACTTTTATCGAAAAATATCTTACTCATGGCGTGGTAGAGTCCTATGAGTTTCCTCGAAATATTTAACTGAAATCGTTTCTCGATATAATCGTCACTAACATTGTTTGAAAGACAGGATAATTCGAGTAACCGTGATCACGATCAGTGTGGTTAACGATTAGGTAGCGTTAAATTTTCGATCTTTCCTCTTCTTCTCTCTTATCTTCTCTTTTCTTCTCTTTTCTTCTTTTTTCTTCTTCTCTTCTCTTTCTTTCTAGTCGTAAACATCAAAGAAAAGGCCGCTACGAGGTGGAGAGAGAAACGCGTGAGAGGAGAGTGCGTGCAAATCCAGAAGGTGTTTGTAGGCAACATTTAAGGTGGCGGTTCGGCCTTATAAAAAAGAAAAAAAAAATAAAGAAACAAGAAGAGAAAAAAAGGAAACTTAGCGAACGGAGAACCTGAGTGTCGAGCCGTATGGTAGGAAGTTAATTGGCGCCTTACGGACACCGGAGTAAATTATAGCGGTTTTGTAAGCTCCTTTTACGTTTTCACGACATCGTCGGCTCTTTGCACGATTACAACGACGACGACGACGACGACGACGACGACGACGAGCAATGAGATTCGATCCTCTCTTAGCTATTTCTCTCTCTCTCTCTCTCTCTCTTTTTATTTTTATTTCTTTTTATTTTAAGAATACACGCGTAAATAAGTAATAGACGAAACATTTGCGCGATACGAGAAAAATCTTTTGGAATTATCTATTCGAGACGAATATATCGTGCTCGTAAAAGTCGATAAATAATCGCATTTCGATCGAACGATCGTTTCGCACGAACACAGCCGAATGGATTTGTTAAATAGGCACGACGGTGAGCGAACGAACGAACGAACGAATGAAATGCGAGCTGCTACGATCGCAGTTGTCTAACGTTAAGTGAGAAATCGTTTGCCGTTTCTAGTTATTTCAAATCTATTTCACGATACGTATCGTCTTTGACACCGTCTTCTTGCAAAGTCATCGTATGAGTTAACGCTAAAGTGTAGTTGCGCGCCTACGCGCGTGCCACTGCTTCTATCCGTGCGTAAGGTTATCTAAATTTTAATTATACCTATAGACATTTCTTAGAACGTAAATAAATATATTATTCATTTCGTTCGTTGAAAATCTATCTAGTCGTGATTAATCATAAACGCTTATATCCAATAAATATATTTATTTTATTATCTCTCTGTCGAATATTATCAAAGTCCAAATTTGTCAGTGTAGTAAAATTTTTCGATAGTAATTCATCGGAATCGTGACGAACGTAATGGAATGATAGATCATTTAATAGACGTACGTATATATAGTCTTACGACTATTAAATCTTAATGGTCGTTACGAAATAATAGATAAATATCATCTAAGACGAAACGAGGTAATAGTCACGAGTGGATAGACATTTTGGAGTACCCATGGTAAATACTTAGGTCTTCGTCACTTCGATCGATGCGATGGAGGGATTCAATAGGATGCCACATTGACGACGTTTACTTCGTAATCTCTGTGTTAGTTAGTCGAATACGCTATTAATAAGCTACTAATGGAATCTCGACTTACGTAGGCGTACCAATAAATTAGTCTGGCAGAAGCGTACGGACAGGTCGGTGCACCCTGCTGCACCTCGCGCTTTCTACCTCGCTACGAGTTTACCGATAATTAACATACGTGTCAAGCGTTTCTCCTTCTTATATAAAAACTTCATTAACTTAATTTGTTCTACAATTGTGTTGTTGGTTGATGATCATTTTGTTGGGTCACTTTTTTTTCTTTTATCTTTTTTTATTTTTTTTATTTGTATTTCCTTTCTTTATCGAATGGTTTATTATATTTAATGGTTAAATTAAGTAAAATAATCTTGTAATAAGAAATTGAACATTTGCATAGTTGCACAGATTCAAAGAGAAACAAAAAAGAAAAATCTTCATTAACAGATATTTCTTATGCGATTGTGTTAGTTCATCATTTTTTTGTTGTTATTTCTCTTTTTTTTTTAACTTTGTTTTTCTTACTTAACGTTAACGCCAATAGAAGTAATTAAATAAAGTATTTTTGTAGTAGGAAGTTGCATAGTTGAATAGATTTAAAAGGGAAAAAAATTTCATTAACTTGATATCCTCTGTTCTACGATGGTGTTAGCTAATCATTTTTTTTTCTTATCGCTTTTTTTTCATTATTTATTATTATTATTTTTTTTATTTATCTTTTCTATACTAACGATAAAAATAATTAAATATGCACAGTTGTATAATTTTATAATATAAAAAATTTTGCATACTTTAATATCAATTATATTATCAAGATAACATAATAAAAAATCTTTTTTTTTTTTTATAATAAAAAAATTAAATCTTTATTTATCTCTGGTATTACTTTTTGGGACAATTAATTTGAAAATAAGTGGCTAATCAGTGTTAGGAAACAAGGTTGTGTTAGTAACATCGTTCAAAAGGTCGTAGATAAAGATAGAAATAGATAGATAGGTAGAGAGAGAGTGAGAGAGAGAGAGAGAGAGAGAGAGAAAGAGAGATCCGTGTATGAAACGACGTCAATGATGTTACGATCGGCAGGATGGAAAGGAACGCTCGTGCCAATTATGGTCAGCGTGCTTTCGAAATCAATGCTGCCTTGTAATTGTCATAATAAGAGCGATATTGTTGCCACGCGTCAATTATGGGCGAAAATGTGTAGTGGCATGGACTATAAATATAGCCGGCCTTGCCTTGCTCACGTATAATGCCAGCTGTAATTATGGTCTGTCATAGTACGTCGATGGCTCTTTGTAATGGGGCTATCGGAACAAGATAGGAACCGGTGCGATCTCTCCGCATGGCTGACGTAAAAACGTCATCCCTCTCATTTCATCATCATTTCGTTTTAGATATTTAGATTTAGAATTCTTTGTTATTATTCTATTTTATTT
>NC_062192.1:7925566-7953066 GCF_912470025.1 Vespa velutina | reverse complement strand
TCTACTTCTCTCTATTATCGCGAGAAACGCGAACCGATAGACAGGTGGACACTGAACGATTCGGCGTGAGAAAGCACAATTTTATATATAGTAATGAAAGTCGTTTAACTCAAAGCGAGAAAGACAATGCTCTCTATCCGTCTAGCTCTCTCTCTCTCTCTCTCTCTTTCTCTTTTTCTATTTTTTTTTTCTTTATTTATTTCTGCTTTGATCTCCCGTGAACTCGCGTGGGAGTTGGTCAAAGATCGAATCTCACTCATTTTCGTTCGGATCTTTAATAGCCACGATCGACCAACCGGTCCCAGCGAATCTATATTTTTCAATGGAATTATTAAGTTTGCAAGACAATGGCGTATTGAAAGTGGCGAGATATACGAGGGACGTTAATGTTGCAAAGCCCGATCGCAAGCAACTAACGCTTTCGATGTTTTACCGTTTTTCGTGGACTTACCATTATTATTGGATATTATTATTATTATTATTATTATTATTATCATTATTGTTATTGTTGTTATTATTGTTATTATTATTATTATTATTATTATTATTATTATTATTATTATTATTATTATTATAGTTATTTCTGGGGATCGCGAAACCCGACAATTTTACTCGCGTTTACTCCTTCTAGTTCGGACGAATAAACGGAGATGAAAATCTTGTGAAAAGTAAATTCTTACGTAGTCGTTTCGTAACTATTCTGACTAAATCGATCGGCCTATCGATCGATCGATCGATCGATCAAGAAATTCGAATTTTTCATCGATCCTTAATATTTCTCAAAGTTCATGATTTTTATTTTCTTTCTTCTTTTTCTTTTTTTTTTTTTTTTTTAATTATTTACCACAAATAATTTGAAATGCTTGAAATTTTCTAAATTGAATATTTATTCAGAAAATAGTATCTTTAAAATGAACAAAAAGACAAAAAAAAAAAAAAAAAGAAAAAGAAAAGAAAATAAAAGAAAAGAAAATTAATCGAATGCTTGTAAATTATGAGATTACTTCCTTGTGATAATAATGAAATAATAATCTGCATTAATCGAATCGAACACGTACCTTAGATCATCCAATCGATTCCATCGATCGATTCGTTCGATTTACGCGTCTCGTTCGATCGACTGGTATTACATACATATACATGTATATATATTTTATATATATATATATATATATACATAGATACATATATGCATATAAATATATTTATATCGCGGAAAGGCGGCGTCGTAGCGGCGAGAAAACGATCAGGAAAAAAGGTTGACACCCACCGGACCCAACGTTATCATACCATCTCTGCGAATCGATCGGTCTGAGCGTTTATCGACGCCGACAAAGATATTTCTCGTTATTTATTAATTGAGTCCTTTGGGATTAGTATAACCGTGGCAATTAAGGCGGCGGCCAATAGTGTCGTGGCCTTTACCAGTGCTATTAAGCGTTATATTTACATGGTATTAGAGAAATCGCATAGATAAAGTTCCAGCACAGGACCTGTTCCTCTCTCGAGCAATGAAAATTAAAAATGTTGCTGGATCAAAACCACCGCAGCTTCCCATGCATCACCCTCTCTAACCCCCTCGCACCCCTTACTTATACCCCCGCCTCTTTTTTTCTTCTATTTTCTCAAGCGTTCGTATATCTACGTGACATTAAATCGCTTACGTTGCTACTCGCTACGATATTATCGCATACTTCGTCTATAGCTACATAATACGTTCGCATAACTCCTTTCCTTGGCGCGTGATAAATGTATCTTTTATGGTCTTTTTTCTCTCCTTTTTTCCCTTTCCTTTTTTTTTCTTTTTTCTTTTTCTTTTTCTTTTTCTTTTTCTAGTACTTTTTTTTTCCCGTTTGTTTCACTTCCTAAGAACACTTTAAAAGACAGATATAATATAATCGATAGAACGAGTGAGCGAGCGATAGAGAAAGAGAGAGAGAAAGAGAGAGGGAGAGAGAGAGAGAGAGAGGGAAAGACAATCACTCGTTTCTTGCGTGAGAATTAGAATTATTATACGCGATAATCTGTTATAAACTGAGGTTATAATCGAACCTGACTCGACGCAAGAGACGAGTTAGTAGTATCCAGTATCTGTTCGTTCATACGGATAAATAAATTTATCCGGTAGTAGAGATTTATATATCTTCTTTTTTTCTTATTGAATGGACATAGGAAAAAGGAATAAAGAAGTTGTTTTCCTTCTTCTTCTTTTTCTTTTTTTTTTTTTTTGTAATCGAAAAGATCAAATCACGCGTGAGGACGTGGGTTTTAAAATTAATCTACGACGTATCGCGAGCATTGAACAGTACACAGTATGATGAAACGTATATAGAAGAACGGATACATTCGTAGAATAAGTAAATAGATATAGTTAGGTTGGTATACGCGAAATGTCGTAATAAGAATTTCATTAGGTATCTGCTTTCACCGGCATTGGCGACATTTTATTGGAGGCTCATTAAGAATCGAATGTAAGTAAATAAATAAGTAAGTAAGTAAGTAAGTAAGTAAGTAAGTAAGTAAGTAAGTAAGTAAGTACGTACGTACGTACCTACGTAAGTACTTATCTTAGTTCATTTGACTCGTCGATTAGAAGAACGATCCGATCGATCGATCGGATTCGTTCCGTGTTGCCCTCGAAGCAAATCGTTTCAGCCGTGCCGCAAGATAGGTTCACGATTGACTTTCCGATAAATTCCGAAAGTCGATCGTTGCCGGTCGATTATCGCGATTCTCGTACGTATATACATACATACATACATAGATACATATAAATATCTTCGAATATACATAGACAGAATAGGAATAGAAGTGTATGTGTAAATCACGAATCGTCGAAGATCCATTAGACACCGATCATCGCCTTACGTAATCGAGATCGTCCGATGTCCCTCGATATTTCGATCGCAATTTGAAATCTTCGTTTCTCGAAGTTGGCGTTAATCGGCCTACTAGTAGATAGTAGCCTATGCATGTATGTATGTATTTATCGCAAAGTAAAACGATACTCGCGAGAGAAACCATACTCGTGACTATAAGATAGAAGGTACGAAACGATCGCTTAATCCTTCGTCAAGGTGGAAGATGTAAATCAAGAAGGGAACGATCGATGCAGACAGCGTCGCGAGTAATTCGCCCCGTGTCTTTCTGTCTCTCTCTCTCTCTCTCTCTGTCTCTCTCTTTCTATTCTCTTTTTATCTTTTCTCTGTCTTGATCGATCGATCGAGTAATATCTATCGTGAATATGTATCGATCTGACAGAAGAATCATTAAGGAGAACGATCGGCCGCTTTCCTGCGATTATAATAAGAACCATGACATTACGTATGAATTACATTAGTTTTGTAGCAAAATATTTTTATTAGTCGATATATATATATATATAAAATGAATTTATAGTTATATAGTTATATGTTAAAATCTATCTACATATTGTAGATAATAGATAAGATACAATGTATCTCTTATCTTATAAATTATACATAGATCTTACCTTATCAGATTTATATTCGTATTCCTGTGTTATACAAATCTTTGAACACCTCCTAATATACCCAAGTACATATATATATATATATATATATATATATATATATATATATATATAATATAGTTAAGACGTTACAACAAATATCGTATTACTCGTATATATATATATATATATATATATATATATATTACTCGTATATATATATATATATATATATATATATATATATATATATATCTGTATTTCTAAATATATTCGTATATATACGTTGAACGAGTACAATAAAAAAAAGAAGATAAATTTTATCCGAATAGAAAATCGTCTTTAAAAGGGACAAAGGGCAAAGGAAACAAAATTTCAAACACTTCCGTACGAATTTCTTTTCACCTTGCGGTATCTTTTTTTTTCGCCTCTCTACCTCTCCCCCTTTCTCTCTCTCTCTCTCTCTTTTTCTCTCAGACCTCAGACCCCCTTACTCCCCCTTCATAAAAGACGACGAGTACGCCGAGCGTACTAATAACTTCGCGCATTCGTGCCGGTTAAAACGTCGCCAGAGGCGGCTTTCGTTCGTCGGCCCGTGGAAGCGGCATCAGAAGAATAACGCAAAGAAAAAGAGTCCGAGAGAGAAAGAGAGAGAGAGAGAGAAAGAAGAAAGAGAGAGAGAGAGAGAGAGAGAGAGGGAAGAACGCCCTAATAGATTATTAATTTACACGTCGACTTTGTAAGGAAGGATGATGGTAGCGCCCTCGGAGAAGCTTTCCCTTCTGATCACCCCCCTCCCAGTCATCAACCTACCTCCCTTCCTCCCTCCCTTTACCGTAGCACCGTTTCACGAGCGCTCGGCACGGCACACCTGTCCCAAACCCGTCTCGCTTGATTATCTTGCATTATGCAAAATGCGTTTTTTATCGCGGTGCAAGTCCGTAATAAACGGTTGTCCAAGATCGGTTGACATAATGCGTTGGCTATTACCCGTGTTTGAGAATTGAGCCTTTTTACTTTGACAAGCGGAGAGCACACAACAACGAATTGATCGGCATCGGTTTATATTATAGATCGTAAAATCGATAAGTTTTCACGGCTATCTGCGAATTTTCGTTTATTGATTATACAGGCGTATATATATATATATATATATATATATATATATATATTATATATATATATATCGGAAGCATATTAATAATATGGTTTCTCGTTTACATTCGCACTCGTTATATGAATTGAATCGAGAGTATTATTATTAAATACATGATTAAGTTTAGAATTAAATTTTGATATAATTAAATCAAACCATAGATTTTAATTTCCAGGATGTACATCAATACGATGTAGTTAAGTTGGTAATTTGAAAACTGGTTTCGTTAAAAAGAAAAAAAGAAAAAGAAAAAAAGAAACCTTAGTGTATATTTTAAGGAAATCGGATCGATTAAGTTTGAATGACATTTAAAAAGATACGATATCGATTAAAGAATAAGCTACGTAGCATTAAGATAACTATTCGTTTCTGTGAAAAATATATGTCTGATTTGTGTTTTGATACGATACGAAAGAAACGATGTCGATGAAAGAAAACATGTCGACGACATATGGAAAACGTTTTTATTTGATTTTGAATTATTTAATTTAATTTAATTTAATTTAATTTAATACGATAATCAATCGTACCGCGTGTAATACGGTGTGAAGCACGAGCCCAAGAGAATGGATCTAGGCACGTGGTGGTGGTGGTGATTTTACGTTCGGCGAATTCTTTACGTTGATCTAAACCGCGTCACTGCGAATGGATAACACGCGCGTGCGCTGCCAGAGGCGATTAAAGAAAGCGACACGGCGCATATGTCACAGCGTTCACACGCCCCGGTGGCACCGACAGACACCCACCGCGCCTATGCGCGGTGATAGTAGGTAACTCGGACCTCAACGTGTGTCTCTATGGATCGAGAGAAAGAGAGAGTCTCCACTTTTCTTCTCCCCCCTTCCTCCTCTTTCCCTTTGGTGCTGTCGTTGCTGTTACTGCTGCTGCCATCGCTGTGTCGCTGTGTCGCTAACGTCGTTGTTATTTTCTATTTTCTATTCTGCTCCCTGTTACAATACGTTCCATACTCTTAACTCTTTAGTCCTTCTCTTCTTCGTACTCCTCGTTCTTCTCTGTTTGTAGTTTCGGCCTCGGCTCCTTGGGACTCGTGACCGAGTCGGAAACCTGGTAGCTAGAGCTCTACCTATCTCTCTAAGTGACCCTTCTCCCCCCTACCCCCTCCGATCAATGCACTTACCAAGTAAACCGACAGAGAAAATACTAACGCGGAAGAGAATGTACGTTTGTTGCTGTTGTTATTATTATTATCATTATCATTATCATTATTATTATTATTATTATTATTATTATTATTATTATTATTATTATTATTATTATTATTACTATTATCATCATCATTATCATACTTAAGAATTTATTTACGATAATTCATTTATCGTACAGTAGCATCGGACATTTTAATTAGACTATAAAACGTTATTTCTAGATTTACGGAAGATTCGTTATCCTTTTTACGAGATGGAAATGATTTTTATTATTCATTTTTCTTTCTGTCTTTTCTCCCTTTTTTTCTTCTTTTTTTTTATTTTGTTCTTTCCTTTTTCATAAGTATCATCATCAATGGTCGGAAGGAAAGATCATTCAGTACAATTAGTGATTGTTAATATTAATAGATCGAAATAATTAGAAAATAAATCCATTGTAATTATTATGTTGAATAGAACTTAATACATTATTGTATGTAACGGTGTTTCCTATCAATTTGATCATTGTCCTGTCTCTATTCGTTCAAATATTAGCATATTGACTGTTAATTGTGATATTCCCGTAGTTATATTGAACATATTCAAATTTTATATACATATATATATATGTCATTAGTATTCTTATAGTTAAAATGAGGCATAGATAGGATATCGATGAGATTATGTTACGTGTGTTATGAATCTCCTGGCATTACAAATAAAACGAAGTGTTTGCTATCTCGTTTTCTACCTGGAAGGTGCAGCGAGAGCTACTCGAGTCCCCGGTGAAAGCAAATAACGATGAATTTTACAGGACGACAAACGAAAGGATCTAAGCTGAGCGGCATAAGGTACATCGTACAAAGGCCGTTCATAGCTCATCGCTCATTGTGCATCCTTCGGATGATAGAGTGTAAACTTTCGATATTAATTACTCCTTGCTTGAGACTACCACGAGTTATTTAACGATTCTACGGTAGGCAAGAGGCATCATTTATTTTATTTCAACGATCGGATCGATTCCAGAATGAACAGAGCTTTCATTAATTCTCTTTGAGAAAGAGAAAGAGAAAGAGAGAGAGAGAGAGAGAGAGAGAGAGAGAAAGAGAGAGAGAGAGAGAGTGTATGTGTATGTGTAGAATAAGTATTTCTAATCTTTTAATTGTTAACAGGACTGCTAGATTTTTTCTCGATATTTTTTTTTCTATTTAAACATGTCACTAGGTGACGCTACCTATATATATATATATATATATATATATATATATATATATATATATATATATATATGTTGTATATATTTTTCCTTTTGTTTCTTTTCAAAACACATTCAGTGTAATAAATTTTTATCATTGGTACATTTAATTTATCACCGTGCAGAAAAAATCCCATTCAATATTAATTATTACTTATCAATGGACGCCTTTCGTATTTCAATATGAAAATAACATAAGCGCGGAAGATTATTCTCTTTATTTTTTTTCAATCTTTATGTCTCTCGAATACACTAATACATTGAATAGTCTTTCTTCGTTTCATTACTCCCTTTTGCTCCTATCTCTTGGTTGGATACACGTTCGCAAATTACTTTCTAGAATACGAGCGTGTAACTTTTAATTAGAGATTATCCTGATATTTACGCCGTGCGTTTGACTCTGAGGCTTTTAAACGATGAAATTCTTCGATCGAACGTTTCTTATACGTTAAGACGGACGTTGACATAATATAGTTTGATATATACCATAGGCTGACTCCTAAAGTCACTTATTCCTTTTAGAAACACGTGAAGAAGCTTCGAACTAATCTTACCCCACGCGTGCGCGAGTAATTTGCGAGGATGGTGTAACGTAGCCTTAAAGCAGTAAGAAAGAGAAAGAGGAAGAGAAAAAAGAGAAAAAGAGCAAGAGAAATAGAAAGAGAGAGAGAGAGAGAGAGAGAGAGAGAAGAAGAAGAAGAAAGAAAGAGAGTATGAGTAAGTAAGGAAGCATAGGAAGGATACGTGGCACGGATGAGAAAACATCCAATATTCGATCGTGGGGATATTCGAACGGTGGGGAGGAGCCTGCGCTAAGGCTGCTACGGGTCATTGCGAGCGAAGCCAAGGGACCATCGTCTTCTTCTTGCTCTGTTCCGGTAGGTGCATCTAGCAGACGTGAGTCAGTGCAAGAGAAAGAAAGACAGAGAAAGAGAGAGATAAGTAGTGAACGAGAGAGTAAACGACAGACAGAGAGAGAGAGAGAGAGAGATAGAAAGAGAGTGAAAGAGAGAGAGAGAGAGAGAGAGAGAGAGGAACACGTGCAGCATCCTCTGAAAAGGAGAAAGAAACAGATGCAGAAGCAATGCGAAAGAAGAAGTGAGAGAGAAAGAGAAAGAGAGAGAGAGAGAGAGAGAAGCAAAGGCGTACCAACCGTAAAATAAACAACCTGGTAATAAAACGGCAGCGATGTCCAGCGTTGTAAATTACCCTGACGGAGGCCTAACGCGGTACGGGGCCACGTTTTATGGACCGCCCTGCACAATTCCCGGATCTGCGCTGATGGCTCAATACCCCTGGCACTTCTCTCGCATGTACCTACATATGTAGTATAAGCGGCTCGTGCTGCGATTTTCGACGTGATTGACGTGCGAACGTCGATGTTACGACGAAAAGAAGCCGCCGCTAATGCCGACTTCTCTTTCTTTATCTTTCTTTATCTTCCTCTCTCTCTCTTTCTCTCTCTCTCTCTCTTTATTTTTTATTCTATCTCCCTCTCTCTCTCTCTTTCTCTCTCTCTCTCTCTCTCTCTCTCTCTCTCTCTTTGTCTGTCTGCCTGTCTGTCTATCTGTCTCGTTGTTAAGTCAAAAGAGTGCCCAATGATGATCCTCGATCGTTATCATACTATTGACGACGTACGTACGTCGACGTGTACTTTTTAATTTTTTGTTTTCAAGGACTTACGATATACCTTCGATTCGAACTGATGGTAATTTTTTGTTCTTTTTCTTTTTCTTTTTTCTTTAATCGTTCACGACATAAAAATTGAATACTTCGATCATGTACGACTTGAAAGTAACGACAAATTAAATTAATTAAATTAAGGATTATAGAAATTGATTAACTTGCAATCGTAATTGTAGGTTCGTTTTTTTTTCCCCTTTTTTCTTTTTTTTTTTCTTTTTTCTAATCGGTTCGTGTTAATCTTCGACTTTTTTGTTCGTCTCCGTTAAACTTTCTAACTCTTTCCTTATCTCTCTTTCTCTTTCTCTTTCTCTCTCTTTTTTTCTTTCTTACATGATCACCTTACCACCGATTTCGTAACGAAACGCGGAGACGGCGATGTACTCGTTATAGTTTTCTACGGTCAGGTAGCACGTACCAAGCGCTCTCGTGGTACGTACTTACTTACGGGTACGTACGGTTATAGAATGTATAGATACGTTTACACACATACATACATACGTACATATATACATAAATACTTACATATATATATATATATATATATATATATGTATTTGTAGATACGCATGTATGTACCCGTACAAACTCTCTGTGAGATTTACTTACGTACATAAGTATGTATATATGTATATATCTATGTATATACGTACGTATGCATGCATGTATATACACCTACGTGTACACATAGATACGCGTTGTAGGTTGTAGGTTGTAGGTACTACCTGCCTCGCGGTCGCCTCTCACGTGCAACGGGGCGACACGCACCGTTGATAATATCTTTAATTACCGGCACCTCGACCGAGAAGGGGCTTCTTCGCCGACTTGTCTCGACCAATGACAGCCACTCTCTCTCTCTCTCTCTCTCTCTCTCTCTCTCTCTCTCTCTCTTTCTCTTTTTCTTTCTTATCGATAAAAGGCGTAGTCCGCAGACTTAACGACGACGATTATAATTCGGCCCTGTTTTAACTGAACTGAAAAACTCTTGCGAATTCCACGTAATTTAGTCGATCGGACATGCTCACTTCTAACCTTACTATTTTCCACAATGATCATTAACATTGATTATTAACATTATCATCATCATTATCATCATTATCATTATCATCATTATCATTATCATTATTATCATTATTATTATTATTATTATTATTATTATTATTATTATTATTATTATCATTATTATTATTATTATTATTATTATTATTATTATTATTATTATTATTATTATTATTATTATCATTATTATTATTATTACTAGATATTATTATGAAGAAATACGAAATTCGTTCCACGTTTTACGTTTACAGACGTCAGTCTCAGTCTCATTCTCAATCTCTCTCTCTCTCTCTCTCTCTCTCTCTCTCTCTCTCTCTCTCTCTCTCTCTCTCTCTCTCTCTCTCTCTCTCTCTCTCTCTCTCTCTCTCTCTCTCACTCACTCACGTTTTCACCCTTTCGTCATCGTCCTTTGTTTCTTTATCAATCCACTAAGTTTTTCTTCTTTGTTTTATTACAAATGTCGTTAACTCTTAAACCCATACCCCTCCCTTCCCTACTCCTACCTTATTACCTTCTCTCTCTCTCTTTCTCTTTCTCTCTCTCTCCCCCCTCCTCTCTCTCTCTCTCTCTCTCTCTCTCTCTCTCTCTCTTTAAAAGCTTGGCAATGCCGTGTCCGCGCTTCTAACCACCTCGTGGAATCGCTAAAGTACGCTTAATACGATTTTTAGATAGCCAACGGCAGGAATTTATGCTCGCAGATAGTACGATTTACTGGCTACTCCCGTAGAAGTTACTCTTGCCCTGTGCGAAGCAGGTTTCGCTTCCTTACAAGAACGAGCGAGCTCGAGCTTGAGCTTGAGAACGCGAGCGCGCATCTTTAATAGAAGAGAAAAACGTACGTTTCTAAATCTTCCTTATCCATTCGATTTTTCGATTTTTAAATCGTACAAATTTAGCCACCGTTTGCAACTTTTACACCTCGTTTCTTAAAGATATCCTATTCGTTGTCATCGTACGTATAATTATTTACTTATCTAATAAAAATCCAAAATAAAAAATGATTCTCAATTCGTACGTACGTACGTACATTAGTATTGTTGTTAACGAATTATAAAATAAAATAAAAGGAAATTGACGAATTTAAAATAACGACGAACGTGATAAATAAAATTTCAATTTGTTTCAAAATCAAAAATTGAATTTCAATCGAAATATTATGCATGTAACAATCTACCGAAACGAATCTGATTTACTCGTTTGACAATAAGTAAGGGGCAAATGAGTAAGCAAGCATTTGATTTACGGGCGATTTACGATCACGCGACGCGAGGGAGCGTATATCAAAATTAATTAACGTCATCGCCGGTGCGGAATAGAATTTTCCTGATAGTCGTATACCTTATGTTAGCCTTATGTTGGTAGTGGCATTAGAGTTGTACCGTGCAATGTTTTGCTGAAGTGAACGTAAAGAGAGAGAGAGAGAGAGAGAGAGAGAGAGAGAGAAAGAGAGAGAGAGAGATAGATAGATAGATAGAAAGAGAGAGAGAGAGCGAGTAGCTCGGGACGACAAATTTTTCCGCGTTCAGAGTTTGAAATAGATTGGGTGCCGTGGCCATCCCTTTTCCCGATGCTCTCAGAGAGGCAGTCAACGATTTGCGCACCGTTACCAATGTTAAATGCGTCCCACGGCATCGCAGGACGCAAACTAATGCTCGCGTCCACCTCGTATATAGTCGCGACTGCTACCGCGAGATGCAAATGCGGGATTCCGCGGACGCGGCGCATAATGAATCCACTTTGCGCGGAGTGCGGCGTTTCTTTTAAGCGTTTTTTCTTCCTTTTACCCTTCTACTTGCCTCCTTGCCTGTTTCTCTTTCTCTCTCTCTCTCTCTCTCTCTTTCTCTCTCTCTCTCTCTCTCCCTCTCTCTTTTTTTCTTCCTTTTTCTTTTTTCTTTCTTTTTTCTTCCTTTCTTCTTACCCTTTCCCTTTTTCTTTGTTTCTTCTTATTTTCGTTTCATTCTTCTTTTCTTTCTTCCTCATCTCGTTCCGCGCTGTTTCTCTCGCTCTTTCGATCTCTCTCGTTTTCTCGTTTTCTTTCTCTCTCTCTTTCTATCTATCTGACGTTCTTCTCGTCCCTTTCCGCCTCGCGTTACTCTCGCAGTTGTGCAGCCGCCGAGCTCGCGGCACTTAATGAAATGTCACAGGTGTCCTACCGATTGCCGAGTTAAATGTCGCCGGCTTCCCATACCCCGCCTCTTCTTCTCTCTCTCTTTCTCTCTCTCTCTCTCTCTCTCTCTCTCTTTCTCTTTCTCTCTTTTTCTTCTCTTCATCTTCGTATTATCCGTGATTTCGACTTTATAAGGAATGCGAGGAAGATGACGACGAAGATACCAAACCGCTTGGATCTTGATTTCTACCTTACTCGAACGGATAATCGGAGTTCCAGGCGTCTTCAGAAGTACGCTTTTAATAATACCGACGCGCGTGCGCTTCTATACAGGGTGAATATACATACATACATACATACATACATACATACATACATACATACATACATACATACAAATCTATGTATGTATGTATATACGAGAGAGAGAGAGAGAGAAAGAGAGAGAGAGAGAGAGAGAGAGAGAGAGAGAGAGAGTAAATTAGAAAGAGAGAGGAAAGATTAGTCGTTCGTTTTTTAATCCGTGAAGAGATCGTCTGTGATATCAAATAGTACTCGTTCTTCGTTCAAACGATGTTAAAGGAAGAATATATGTTTCCCGTAAATTAATTTAATGAAGAATCTGCATCGGATATATAATTAGATTCTATTGATTTATCTCAATATAGTATTTAATAAGTTACTTAATAGATCCGAGTTTAACCGTATCAAACCTTAACCGTAAAGTATTTTCTCTCTCTCTCTCTCTCTCTCTCTCTCTCTATCTCTCTTTCTCTCTATCTCTCTTTCTCTCTTTTTCTTTTTTTTTTCTTTCTTTTCAGATAAATATATTGGAATTAATTTCTTTTTCTTTTTATTCTTTTTTCTTTTTTAAACAACGCTCCAACAGCTCCCCGGGAAATTTTACCGAAAGAATAATAATAATAAGAAGAAGAAGCAAAAAAAAATGAAAAAATAAATGAATAAAAGTAAGGTCGAGATCTAGTTTCTAAGGTCGCTTTAGGGTTTAGCAGTCGTTTCAGGGATGAGTTATGGTTACGCATATGTACGCGTCGATGTATCGTCTAAAGATCTCGATCGTACGTTCACAGTCCTGTTTGAGTCGATCGCTACCTCTCCATCTCTTGGCTCGATCCATCGATCCGACTTCTCCGCTAACTATCTGCACCGGGGGCACTTCTTGCACATTTTTTTTCTTTTCTTTTTTTTTTTTCTTCTTTTCTTCTTCTTCTTTTTTCTTTCTGTTCTCTCCCCTCCCCCTCCTACCCCTTCCTTCCTTTCTTACTCTCTCTCTCTCTCTCTCTCTCTCTCTTTCACTTTTCTCTTCTCTTCTCATTTCTTCTCTCTTTTACCATCGTAGCATTCGAGGATCGCGATCTTACAAGGTACGTCGGCTATCCGTCACTGATCATTACGCACGTCGCCGTGCAAAGATTTCAATGTCCTTGTTAAAGGAGGCCTCTCATCGTGACCTACGACATCGAGCCGTTATAAGATCGATGGCGCGTTCGATCGCGCGTAACTTCGAAATCATTTCCTCCTTCGAATGGAGACTTTCTTTCTTCTTCTTCTCTTCGAGAGAGAGAAGAAGAAGAGAGAGAGAGAGAGAGAGAAAGAAAGAAAGAGAGAAATGAGAGATAGAGGGAGACAGAGAAAGCATCTTTTATCCGAGATTTTATTCGCTGTCTTTATTTTTATTTTTATTTTTATTTTTATTTTTATTTTTATTTATTAATTTTTTTTTACCTTTTTCCTTTTTCTTTTTTTATCACAACATGATTAGAAGGTAGATACGACGTTTGAAACTCAAGCGATCTAAATGTGAGATATAAATTAAGTTTTTTCGTTATATTTATATCTATGTAAAGTGATATTAAAAATTATTTAATCGTTATTCTCGAAACTAGATAATTTCTTTTTGGAAAATATCTGATTCAAGTTTTTTTCTTTTTTTTTTTTTTTTTTTTTTTTTTTTTTAACTAGTAATCTTTAAAGTATCTTATCGGATTGAAAAATACAAAAATAATTTGTCAGTATACCTTTTACGGGTTTCTAATTTCTATCAACATTTTGGAGATCGAGTCTCTGGTAACAAGAGATATTTAGAGGAATTCTATTGCAAATCCACTAATAACTTTGATATTAAACAAAATTTAACGTCGTTGAATATCGGGATACCCGTTATCGAAATAGATTGAATATCATTCGATATGGACTTTAACGAATCGAAATACATACGTACATATGTATGAATAATCTGTACGAATATATATATATATATATATATATATATATATATATATATAGCATGCAATATGTATACCTACACGTTCGAATATAACTTTTTTTGTTATTGCGCTCAATAGAAATCACGAGCCAATTGAAAAAATATTTCAAGTGAGTAAATAAAATCATCTATCATTCGTTATATAAACTTACGATTAGAAACAGGAATAGTAATTGTAAGATTCCATGATTACGAATATGTTATATACCAACATATATATATATATATATATATATGTATTATATATATATACGATGCATCGTTGGTTCGAGTAAATTCGCGAATGTTTCCCGAATGAAAAGAAGTGGACGAGGTGGCCCCGCGGGGCCTTATCCACCCACGAGGAAGCGACGACCAACGTAAGAAAGAAAGAAAGAGATAGATAGACAAAGAAAAAGAAAAAGAAAAAGAAAGAGAAAGAGAGAGAGAGAGAGAGAGAGAGAGAGAGAAAATACTCGGCAGGTGAGGTGTCACGAGGCGTGCGAGTAATATATCGTTGCTCAGCCCATCGTAGGTGGGTGTGCTCGTCTCTCTCGCGCTTATTCTTCCCGTATGATCGTTGAGTTGTTTCTCTTCTTCTGTATGAGTCCCAAGTTCTCGGTCAAGCCCTTTCTAAGGCCCTTGCTCAAGCCCCTGGCGCTAAAAGAAAGAAAGGCTGATGTCGGTATAACGCGATACCAACTCTTTTCCTTTATATCCGAGTCTTCCTTTCTCAGCATCCTTCTATCTCTCTCTCTCTCTCTCTCTCTCTCTCTCTCTCTCTTTCTTTCTAAAGTCTACGGTTTCTCTGTTCAACGTAGATCGCCATTAGCAAATGCCAACACGAAAGGCGCACGCCTGCGCTCACCTGCCTGCCACCACACCTCGCGGCATAGCCGACTTTCTTCCTCTTTCACCATGAAGCCTCCTCTTAATCCTCTTCTCATCCTTTTCTATCCTTTAAATACTTCACGCTAGTCTCGATATATATCGACCGACACGTCACCCGCTCTTCCGCGTGCAACGCACGCTTTACTTTACACGCCCTTTTCTCCATTCCCGAGACATCTTGGACATTCAAGTGAAGGTACCTCTTCCGGTACACGTTTTATTTTCTATGTACATTATATATATATATATATATATTTGTGTGTACGTGTGTGTGTAGGTGGGTGTGCTGAGTAACGGAAGATCTTCGTAACTATCTTTCTATTGAGAATAGAAGAGTCTTCGGAAATCCGAAATTATCAATGATATTTTCCATTTCTAATCGATTCTATCGTTTTATAAATCAATATACATGTATACATTATAAACAAATCAGTAAATATATATATATATATATATATATCTGTATCATATATATCAATATATGAAACATTGTTATGCTCGTCTGTTAGAGAAAGGAAAACTCTGTTCGTGGTGCACGTATGCGACTCTTGTTAACACATTTTTCGGTGGAACACGCACCAAAAGGAGAAACGAGTCTACGAGAACGAGGGAAAGATGGCTGATACGACGTAACCGTCTCGGTCGCGCACGGTCACGCACTCGCGAACGCGTATAAAGTCCCGCTTGCTATGCGACGGTGCACCCTCTCTTCTGCGCTCGCGAGATCGATATGAATGTATATGTTTAATGTATATAATGTGTGCGTGTGTATGTGTGTATATATATATATATATACATACATATATATTAATGTGTATAATGCGCAAATATATATATATATATATATTTTCTTTTTTTTATCTTTGTGAACTCATAAGTATGAAGTGAAATCGAGTAAATGTACGAGGTACATAGTATGACAAAATTATAGGACACGCGTTAGATAATTCGTTCAATAATTTTTATTTTCTTTTTTTTTTTCTTTTTTTTTTCTTTTTTTTTTGTATAGTTCATTCATCCAAAAAAAGAAAAAAAAAATCTGAAATATTTTTCATTAGTTCACACACACACACAGGCACACACATACACTATTTCTCACTTCGTATCTCTTGATTTTCCTTAGAAACGTCCTACCGAGAGTTTAATTATTACCGTTCGGCTTTTATCTCGAGACGTGCTCTTGGTAACGTTATTTAAGCTAATTTCTACCGTGCCATTCCGTGAAAACACGAACCGGCCGTTATGATAAACCTTATGTATGACTACGTGCATATAGGGATATAAACGTGTACAGGAGTGCTTCGTTTATCACGAGTATCCGAGATATTTCTTTACCGATGGTTCTTCACCCAAATTGTTTGCAATTTTTTTTGCGAAAATATTTTGAATCTATATATATATATAATTGATCTTTTCAACTTGATCTTTTAATATTTCAAATTACATTGATATTTAAAATAAACTTATACCAGTATATATATATATATATATATATATATATAATATATTATTATTATATATAGTATATATATAATATATTATAATTAAATATAATAGGAAGAGAAAGAGAAGAATTCTTTGGAATCGACCACACCTCGCAAGGAGGTATCTTCTTCTTTATAATAAAAGATAGAAATAGAAGAATGAGAATGAAAGAAAAAGAGAGAAACTGAGAGAGAGAGAGAGAGATAAATAGAGAAAGAAAGAGAGAAGATAGGTAGAAAGTTATTTTCGTTATTAACGCGACTCGGTCACGCACACGATTCCACGATTCCCCGTGAGGAAATTTCATCGATCGATCGTATCGAGCTCTCGCGGACGCAGGTAGCTCGAAGATACGAGAGCGAGACGATTTAAAGGCCGTTTACTTCCTCCACGAATTCGTTCCGCACGCGTCGCGCCTTTTCCTTCTGCTTCCGCGGGTCAAAGCAAGGGGTCGAAACTTTCACCGTTGCTAGAAGCAATGACGATGATCGACACGCTCGATACCTCGATACCTCGATACCTCGTTCCTGTAATCGAACTCGGTCTCGGATTTATCGAGGGATATAAACAAAGGGAAAAGAGTGCGAGAGAGAGAGAGAGAGAGAGAGAGAGAGAGAGAGAGAGAGAGAGGAGAAAATTCGTTGCTAATTAAAAGCAACGAGACTCGAAGTCGAAGGAATCCGATATTATTTCGTGTTTCCTCATGTGATTATACACGTTTGCTTTATTAATTGTTAATTTTGAACGTGTAATCAATAATAAATTTGATTCGTCCCAGAGAAAATTAACTCCCCGTTAACGTTGCCCGGCAGCCTACGAATGTTTTAATTAGTTTCACGGAAGGTGATGCACTCTCATTATTATCGAACTGGTCGAAGAACTATACATATACGTATCTCTTTCTCTTTCTCTCTCTCTCTCTCTCTCTCCCTCTCTCTCTCTCTCTCTCTCTATATATATATATACACATACATACATAAATAAACGGGTAGACGAATATACATAGACGAGTTTTACGGTAATTCGATCGTTATTAAATGAATTTCCAGATCTATCGAGAAATTAATAATAAACGATTTCATAATTACCGTTTATTCGTCGGCGATCAAATTCTAATGTGAACGAGAAATCAAATCGCGCGACATATGTACATGAGAATTCGAATTATGAATGCAAAAATTTCTCATAGATCTTACATTTTATTGGGGGGTGGGGGGGGGA
This sequence comes from Vespa velutina, assembly GCF_912470025.1. Classification (NCBI taxonomy): domain Eukaryota; kingdom Metazoa; phylum Arthropoda; class Insecta; order Hymenoptera; family Vespidae; genus Vespa; species Vespa velutina. The sequence goes on along the minus strand of NC_062192.1, from coordinate 7,935,326 downwards.
GGGGATATATATTATCGAATCGTTACAACGGGATAAGATTGCAAAAGATTGGGATGAAAAATTAGCCGACCGTGTCTAATTAAATGAAGTAAAAGGACAGGGAAAAAAAAAAGAAAAAAGAAGAAAGAAATAAATAAAAAGAAAAATAGAAAAAAGAAAAAGGAAACGACAACTGAGATTGAGAAATAAAAAGAAATAGGCGTAAGGAATGAGGATCGAGGAAGAAATGAAAGATAAAAAGAGGAAATATATTGATATAAAAAAGAAGAAAAAACGAAAGACTCAAGAAAATTAAAAAAAAAAAAAAAAAAAAAAAAAAAAAAAAAGAAAAAAAAAAAAGAAAAAAAAAAGGAAAAAGAAAAGAGAGAAGAGAAAACATGCGTCGATAGTTATTACGAAAGATTTCTTAACTCGGTTGTTGCACCGTTGTTCGCTTGCAAAAGTTAACTTCCACCAGTTGGCGTGAGCGTGAAATTCTTCGTCTCTATAGATATTTATTGTGACTGACTAATGCCCCCAATCGATTAATATAAATTGATACATATTACGAGTCTCTAATTGCATCTCGCGCGAGGATCGATCGATACAAGTGGATATACAAGTAACATAATAATGTATAAAAGGGTGCAGGTGTAAGTGCATATCCATTTGTATGTGTTCGCTTTTTCTTATGAGTCATATGTTGTAAAACGTTCGCTAACTCGCCCAATGGTATAACGAGAATCGAGCTCGATGAGCTTCGATATCGAAGCGAACCATACAACGTATGTATATATATATGTATGTATACCTTCGTGTTCCTATGTAAGTTACTTACGTAGGTATAGTCAGAACTGAATAAAGAGGAAAGTATTATCTTGCTAAACCGTTTGTCGTAATGGACATGCATAATTTTTCCATTTGTTTTCATCTTAGTTCCGGGTTTTGTACAATGATCGAATGAAATATTTAAAAAAATTCAACAATGAGTGTCGTTCTTCATGTCGAAAGAAATCTTTTTTTTTTTTTTTTTTTGTTTAAAAACTGATTTATAATTTTGAAGCTCATTTTGCCTCTCTCTTTCTCTCTATCTCTTTCTTTTTTTTTTCTTCTTTTTTTTTTTTGTCTTTCGCATCAACTTGATTAAAAGTAAATATTCAGTAAATATTTTTTTTAGTCGTCTTTTTGAAATTAAAGAAAAGAAGAAAAAAAGAAAAATCATAATAACAGGTACGATATAAAATATTATTTTAATCGTCGATGTTATACATTCATTTTTTTTCTTCCTTTTTTTTCTTTTTTCATTTACCCGATTAAAGGTAAACGTTATTTAAATATTTTTTCTTTTAGTTCTTTTTGAAATAAAAAGAAAAATAGTAATAATAACAGTTATAATATAAAATATTGTTCTTATCGTCGTAAACATTTTTTCCCGTTTTTTTATTTTTTTCTTTTTCTTCTTTATTTTTTCTTTTTTCATATCAATCCGGTAAATATTTGTTTCAGAGGAAAAAAAAAATAATACTAATAAGTATAACATAAAATATTATTCTAATTGTCAATATTATACTTATCACTGGGTTATCTTTTAAACACTTTACGTTCGTTCCGTTGAGAGGATGATCGGCTAAACGCGCTCATGACATTTCCAGAGAATATCTCTTCCGACGGAATGTCTCGTGGCGTGCTCTTACTATGGTAAAACGAGAAGATAACGCAACGCGTACGATGTAAATGGTGACCGACCGAAGAAGAAGAAGAAGAAGAAGAAGAAGAAGAAGAAGAAGAAGAAGAAGAAGAAATCACGAATCCGTTTCTACGGAAAGTTCTCTCTCACTTTGTTCCTCTCTTTGGACACCTCGTGAGAAAGATAATCCTTACGACCGGACATATTTGCATAAGTCGAAGCGTGAAAATGTTACTTTTATCAATTCCCATAGATTTTTATTTATTTTTTTCTTTTATATATCAATTTCAACGAGCGAAATAGTTATATGTCAAGAATTATTAAGAGAGAAGCATTTATAATATAATATTAAATATTTCAAGTGCCAATGTAAGATCGGGTGTTAGATTTTGGACGTGAAAATTAAAATAATAAATGTCTTATGGGATTTACAAAATATACGTATCATAAGCAAATAATAAATGGACAACGATATGGAATATATTGTATAAGTATATTCATTCTGTTTGAAATAAAACGGAATTTAAGTTGATATAACCTTTTATTCGCCCATCAGAGATACATATATTTATAAGGATAATTTATTAAAAAAAAAAACAAAAAAAAAAAAAGAAAAAGAAAAGAGAAAAAAAATTTTACTTAAAATATGATTATTTTTACTTGAATGAAATTTGACTTAAAAAATGATGACTTAAAATATTTTGTCCATCCGCCGTAGATATATATATATATATATATATATATATATATATATATATATATATATATATATATACGAAAAGGACAACTTGTCAAAAAAAAGAAAAAAAAAAATTGAAGAAAACAAAAAATTTGAATTAATTCAAACGAGGTACAAAACAAAATTAACATTTAAATATTCGAGGATGTAACAATTAAAGTACTAGTTTATTTTTTTTTTGTTTTTTCTTTTTTTTTCGAATGATATCGAAAGAAAGAAGTGGGGGAAGAAGAAAGAAAGAAAGAAAGAAAGAAAGAAAGAAAGAAAGAATAGAAAAAAGAAAGAAAGAAAGAAAGAAAGAAAGAAAAGTCATACGCGCGAGTAAATAGATTTACTTCAGGATCGTTGCGCAAGACGGGGTCGCGCGTAGAGTGCGCTTGCTTTCTTTCTTACCCGACGGAATTTAAAGCGAATAAATGTACGTGGAACACGATATCTATTTCATAACACCCACAAAGCGTCTCCGTGTGAGAACGCAATCGCGTCGTTACGTAATGCTCTCCCATAAATGCAGTCGCCAGAAGAATTCGCTCGCTCGGTTCGCTCGTTCGCTCGATTCGCTCGCTCGCTCGCTCGTTCACAAGATCGAGAGATCGCTAGATCGCAAGAGAAAAGATCCTTGTGTCTCTTCGTCGTCTTCTTCGTTTTCTTCGCCTTCTTCTTCATCGTCGTCGTTGTCGTCGTGTAACCATGTCGTTCTAATTTCCCATCGATGCATCTTATATACATACATACATACATATATACAACATACATACATACACACACACACATACTCGTACACATATCATAAGTACATATACATAAACACGTATATGTAGATACGAACACACATACGGTGTCATACGTATAACGTGTCTTGGTGTCTTGTCGTCAGGTATTGTCGTTAGAGTAGGACTGCTGCCATTGTAAGAAGAAGAAACGACAAAGGGAACGATTATCGAGCGAGAACGGTCAGGATCTTTCTCCTTTCTCCCTCCTTTTTCCTCTCCTTAACTTCATTTTGCAGCCAACAAGAGACTATCTTGGACAATGCTGCGCTTCTGATATATGTCTTCGCTTGTTTCCCGCGATCTTGAAAAATGGTTCTCCGCGTCTCCGAGACATGGTTTCTCTACTGACGAGCCATTCAGGATTATAATGAGGTAGATTACGAGTTTGTAAAAATAAAAAAAGGAAATGCTCTTTCGAAAGATCTCGTTTCTCTCTTTTAATCGAATTTTCCTTTGTTGTTGTTGTTGTTGTTGTTCTTGGTTTTTTTCTTCTTCCTTTTTCGATTAATTTTTTTTTTTATCGTTCGTATATTACTAGAGAAAAGAAGAAAGAGGAAGAAAAATGATCGAAGATTTAATTATTAATTATAATTAAATGAGTGTATGAAATTGTTGAATATAGATAAATTTCAGAATATATTATATATACATATAAATAAATAAAAATAAATTTTCCTCTCTCTCTCTCTCTTTCTCTCTCTCTCTCCCTCTGTTTTTTCTTTCTTCTCTTCGAATTTTCCAATCGATTCGTCCTTTCAATCGAATACACGATCCATTCCAATAAGCCGTGAGGATTCTCGAAAAGAGTCGCAATGCCCGGTGCTACTACCATTTGCGGCCTCCCAATCGATCCGATCTCTTCGTCCTTATACCAAACGGCATACTGAAATACATTGAAGAGAAGTACGGAAAGTATCGGAATCCAATCGTTGGTGCCCACTGTTCTGTCAGACTCTTTGGCTACCGATTTCGTGCGAAAGAGAATCAAAGAGGAGAAAGAAAAAAAAGAAGAAGAAGGAGAAGAAGAAGAAGAAGAAGAAGAAGAAATCTACGTAATTCCTGGTCAGGATAAATTCGCTCAACTACGTTTGATAGCACCGCCAGTGAGTAACTCAAGTAACTCAATATCAGAACTTTAACTATCCCTGAATTCAGAGACTTTTCTATAGTATGATCCTATGGAATAATAGTAAATATATATATCTATATGTGTGTGTGTGTGTGTGTGTGTTTGTAAAGTTCCGTTTTCGTCTAACTACTAGCAAAGAGGATCCTTGATTTCTGGTGGGTTAGAGAAAGAAAATAGGCACGCATTTCTCTTAGTCAAGTCGACTCTCTTTCTCTAATGAGCAGCAGCCGGGTGCCGTACGGCGTGGGTGAACGTCTACTAGAAGAACCGCCGACGATTAATAGTACGGCAAGGACGATATAGAGGAGAGAAGCGAGCGACGATAGGCTAGAGAAATAACGCGATCCGATACCGATCGCTTTTAGAGATCGCCGATGTCGAGGAGCCACGAAGAAGAAGCGGCTTAGCAACTTCGGCCATAAGAGCCACCTTTGTCTCGATAGATAGATAGAGAGAGGGAAAGAAAGAGAGAGAGAGAGAGAGAGAGAATGAGAGAGAGAGAGAGAGGGAGTGAGAGGGTAAGAGCATCCTACCGGATCCTCTACGAACGATCTATTTCGACGATGCGTCCCGATACCGTCCTTTCGGAAAACGAGCGAATTTAGAACTCCACTGGGAGTATCTTACGGCCTTATTCTTACTCGCCATGCGATTCGAGATATCCTTCGAGCCTTTAATTAGGCCCCTTCCGTTTACCCTTTCGCGGATAATTCGCGGACACTCATTATTTATTATTTTTCTTCTTTCTTTTTTTCTATCTACCTTCGATCCATTTATTCGTCCTGACTCATTATAAAAGAACATTGTAAAGAACATCTTCTACATATTTTCTACGTTTTATTTATTTATTTTATTTTCGAATCTTTCGTTTTTTTTCTTCAATTCTCTTCATTCAGTTCATTTCTTCTTTTCTTCTTTTCACTTCTTGCTATGATTATTCCTTTCTCTCTTTTACTTACGTTTTGCGACGAAATCCGAATTATCACGGGCGACGTTTATTGGTATCTTCGAATATACACAGCAACGATAAACGTTTCATTTTTTTGTTCTTTCTTTTTTTTTCTTTTTCTTTTTATCAAAAATCTCCTCTTAGCTCAGAGACGAAGATTTAATGCGGTGATATTTCAAGTTCGTAGTTACAGGTACGTGTAGCGTTACGACATCGAAAGAAACGCGAGGCGATGACGATTGTTCTTCGTGCCATTAAAAATCCGATACTTAACTCGTTTATGTTTCGTTTTGCAAAACGTACTAAGAGAATTCCATCGTAAGCAATTTAAATGAACGAAAGCTAATTTACTATTTGTTCATTCGACTTCTTCGACATCTCGACGAACGTCTTATGTAATTTGTATAAGCACGTAACTAGATTTAGAACGTCGAGTTAATTTCGATTTAAAATCGGGTATAAATGTATAATTCTATTACGGTCATCAATGTTCAATAAATTCAAGATGTAAAGATAAATGGAATAATAGTCATTTTATTATGAGTGAATTCCCCGTGTCATTTCTCTTTCGAGAGAACGATCGAAAGTTCAATGAAAATAAAGAAAAAGAAGGAGAAGGAGAAAAAGAGAAAGATAAAGAAAAAGAAATGAAGGAGAAGAAACGAGGAAGAAAAAATTAAGGTAAAGAAGAAAAATAAACGAATAAGAAAAGGAAAAAGAAAAATTAAGTTTAAGAAAAAGAGACGAAGAAGATGAAAGACAAGAAGAAATGAAGTATAGGAAAAAGAGACGAAGGCGAAGAAGAAGAAGAAGAAGAAGAAGAAGAAGAAAAAGAAGAAGAAGAAGACGAAGAAATGAAGTATATGAAGAAGAAACGAAGAAGAAGAAAAAGGAGAGGAAATGAAGTGTAAAAAAGAAGAAATGAAAATGAAAAAGAAGAAGAGACGAAGAGGCAGAAGATGAAAAAGAAGAAGAAGAAGAAGAAAAGATGAAGAGAGAGAAGGGAGAAAAGTAAGAAGACGAAGACAAAGTCTAAGAGGAAGAGAGGTGACGAAGAAGAAGAAGAAGAAGAAGAAGAAGAAGAAGAAGAAGAAGAATAAGGCGAAGACGAAGAAGAAGACGTAAAAAAGAGAAAGAAGAAGAAGAAGACGAAGACAAAGATAGACAGAGAGTACCCTGCACGTGGCTGGGTGAATATCAACGCGGAAGCAGGATCGTCGGCATCGTGTGCTCTCTTCGTGTCGCCCGTTCAAGAATCACGGCTCTTCCTTGCAGTTTCTCTTCGGACGAGAAGCGACGCGTTCTCTACCACCACTACCACTACTACTACCACCAGCACCAGCACCATCACCTCCTCCTCCGCCTCCTGTTCCTCTTTCTTCTCCTTCTCCTTCTTTTTCTCTTCTTCTTCGCTCTCCTGCTGCGGTGTGCACGCAGATTGCTTCTCCATGCGCGACCTGTTACGTGGCGTAATGGTTTTGTTTCAAACTGCTGGGACACGCTTGCCACTGTTGCTCTCTTACCGAGACATTGATTCATCCTCGTCTTCCATGTCTCCACATATTCTGCCTCCGAGAGAAAGGATAGAGAAAGAGAGAGAGAGAGAGAGAGAGAGAGAGAGAGAGAAAGAGAGAGGAGGGATAGAAATAGAAGGAATGTACCCGAGCAGCTATTTACGAGTACTTACATATACATCTGTGTATCTATACTATACACCGATCATACAATACGTAGGTATTTATCAGTGAAAATTTCCTATCGTATTTATAATAAATTTTGATACATATAGATATGTACTTACATATGTATATTGTATACAGTTTATATATTTTGTATATTTCTACGCGAATCTATTTTAGTTAAATATTACATGGGATTATCAGTCATTTGAGTGCATACATATATGAGTTTATATATAAATATATATATATATATATATATATATATATATGTTTAGGAAGAGACCCACGAATATACATATACATATATATATATATATATATATATATATATATATGTATGTATATATATATATATATACATATATTTACATATATATATACAAGTATACGTAGATATAATATGTAGGTATCGTCTGTGCTTCAGGCACGACCGATGATTATCTCTGCACTCCGCGTTTGAACCACAAAGCACGGCAGTCCCACGCACGCCTTGTCGAGTTATTAATCGCCACATAATTCTACAATTACAAAGGTTAATCCGCCGTTTTCACGCTCTACCCGCCGTGGGTGCTGTGACACGTTGAAGAGAAAAAGAGAAAGAGAGAAAATATGAGAGGGTGATAGAGACTGAGCGAGCGCAAGAGAGAGGGAAGGGAAAGAGAAAGAGAGAGAGAGATAGAGAAAGAGACAGAAATATAGACAGAAAGAAATGAAGAAAGAAAGAGAAAGAGAGAGAGAGAGAAAGAGAGAGAGAGAGAAAGAGAGAGAGAGAGAAAGAGAGAGAGAGAGAAGGAACGAAGCTAGTTCACGTCCCATCGTTAATCCGATCCACTTGCCTTGTCACTTTACTTTCGATCGTAACCTTTATTCCCGAGTTTGCACCCGCGACGTCGCAATAAGCAGACCTTAAATTTTACACTTTATCTGTGCTCGTTGTGTTAGATACTGCATGGGAAAGCGTCTATTACGAGTCACCGACGATCTTAACTTCAGAAAGAGAGAGAGAGAGAGAGAGAGAGAGAGAGAGGGAGAGAGAGAGAGAGAGAGAGAGAGAGAGAAATAACATTATACCAAGAGAGTTAGGCATTTTTTTCATTCATCGAGACGAGGATCGTTCAAGGATCGAAATTGATATTGACAAAGAAAGAAAGGAAGAAAAATAGGAAGAAAGGCGGAAAGAATCGAAAAGGGAACTTCGTGCTTCTCGAGATTTTGCATTTCAAATAACACGACGACGATTATCATCATTCGAATAAGAAGATGTTCTCATACTCGTACACGTGCGAGTTAAGATGATAGTTAGCGAGGATTATATACAATGGAAAATAAAAGAAGAGAAAAAAGGAAAAGGAAAGAAAGAAAAAACGTGAGCTAACCGGTAAAGCTAGATGTTCCTATAACTGCTCGTAGACGTTTAGTATACTTGAGATAAGGGTTACGTTAGGAGTGTGCTTATCAAACGATTGGCAACGCTCTCACCTCCCAAGAAGATAGAAGAACGACGAACGTGCGGTGGAAACGATCGTGGTTGCTTCTACAAAAAGAAAATCCAAAGTGTCTTTCTCTCTCTCTCTCTTTCTTTCTTTCACTCTCTCTCTCTCTCTCTCTCTCTCTCTCTCTCTCTCTCTCTCTCTCTCTCTTTCTCGCTCCCTCCCGATTTCTGTCTTTCTCAATCGACGGAGTTGCTGCTATCGGTTGCTGGTTGGTGACACCGTAACTCGGTATTTCCGTAAGGTAATTCAGCGCGACCAATGTATAATACGTGGCTGAAAGCGAGCTCATTTGTTACGTGGCTACTCCCATGAAAGGAACGGCAGTAAAGGGGTATGAAGAGAGAGATAGAGATAGACATATATCGTTCTACTTTGTGTATGCCGCTACATTCGATTCCCGTTGCTCCGATCTTCTCTCTCTCTCTCTCTCTCTCTCTCTCTCTCTCTCTTTCTTTCTCCTTTTATCTCTCTCTTTCTTTCTAACGTTCGTATTTATCCTACCCCAGGATAGATAACCCACGCAGGATTTCTTCATCGCGACGTCCGTCGCATTTATCAGGCTACATAAGACTACACCCCGTTCGCAAACACATGCGATATACGCGGAACAGTCGTACGACGTTGAAAGTTTAAGAGAGGCAACTCGTACTCGGTTACATACATATGTTATACATATACATATATATATATATATATATATATATATACGTATAAAAGGATCAAACACGATATGAGTAAAATCGCATAGTTATACGGTAATTACGACTAAAAGCGCTTACGATAATAGGATCGAAAGAGAAATTCAAAGCATCCAAGAGTTTGTTCAGTTAGCAAGAGGATTATTATCATTGTAGGACAAATCGTGTTTGTACGGTTTGATCATTAGAAAAAAAAATAGAAAAGAAAAGAAAAGAAAAGAAAAAAAAAAAAATATATATATATACACATATGTATATAAACATAACTACACCGGGTACGGATCCAGTAAGCCATCTTCTAACTTGTAAAACTCGTATTTGCGCCTACTATTACATATCGCTAGGAAGGTGAGGCCTTAGGAAAAGAAGAGAACGATATTATGTATATAAGAAGAGAAAGAACGATAACCCAAGATGGAACGTTTAAAGAGCGATAATCGTATCGCACTCACGCACGCAGGTGTAATCGCGTTTTCGCTATGACGCGGTTACGCTAACGAGTTCCCCTTTCGATATTTATCGAAGTCGTTAGGCTAACGACAGCCGTTGCGCTGTCTACTATGACACAAAGTGCCGAGGATCGACGGAATCTATTTGTGAGTGTATACATATATGTATGCGTATAGATATA
>NC_062192.1:7910566-7920566 GCF_912470025.1 Vespa velutina | reverse complement strand
GATTGTTTTTTTTTCTTTTTCCCATTTTTCCCCTTTTTCACCTCTCATTCTCCCTGGTTGAAAATTATCAATAACATTGAACTATTACGAGTAATATTCAATGTAACAACACAATGGAGGTTTCTCATCGTGACTAAGTTTTAACGATGATCGCGACACAATTACGAGACACGGTATCGACGATTTCATGGAAAACGTCAAGAAGTCTCGATCAGAAGGAGAAAGTATAATACTATATACTTATATATATATATACATATATATATATATATATATATATCTTACCTTCTTCATATTGACTATATTGGAGAGTATTATACACGTGCATAAGCTTTTTCATCAGTCAACATCTAGACATACAGAAGATGCTAATATGTATATATATATATATATATATATATATATATATATATATATATATACGTACACGAATATACGTATACACATACGTATATGTATCCGGCCATCTCTTTACGAGCATTCATTTGCTCTTTTTCTCTCTCTCTCTCTCTCTCTCTCGTTCGGTTGCTCGCTCGCATTTACGGTTCTTATCTTTTTTATTCTATTTATTTTCCATGGGCGGCCAGTCGTCGTCGTAAACGTATTTAATTCTACGTAAACGTAATGGGTGCGAGTTTGAGAGAGAAAGAGAGAGAGAGAAAGACAGATAGAGATAGATAGATAGAGAGAAAGAGAGAAAGAGAGAGAGAGAGAGAGAGAGATTTCGTGATCGTATACACTGACGGAGACACGGTGACACACCGAGACACCGTTCGTAAAATTCGCGATTTCTCTTTGGCGAGTCCGTGGGAACGTGACTCGCTCCTTTGGATTTACTTTGATTTATGCAAGGAACGTAGACCAAGAGCTAGCTCGTTCGTACGTAAGTACGTACGTTCGTACGTTCGTAAGTACGTTAGTACGTAAGTACGTTCGTTCGTTCACTGGCTGCTTCGATCGCTACCGGCATATCCTGGGCTCGATGACTGGCTTCGATCCGATGACAGGAAGGACTTAACTCCTTATTATTATCATTATTATACTTTTCCACGTACATTATTAACCGAGCTGAGCTAATCGCGGTCACCATGGCGATAGGATACGGCTATTAATTCATGTAATTTCATTAATTCTTTTTTTTTTTTTTCTTTCTCTCTTATTTCTTTTTCTGTTTTTTTTTTCCTTTTTCTTTTTTTTTTTTGCTTTCACTCAATTAAAGTGCCTCGTAGCCGATAATTCGTTATGACTCTATTCGTCCCAAGAAAATTGGATCTTCTTTAATAGAGATGAGAAATGATTCGTTGAATTTTATTATACTCGACGTTTTCTTTCTGAATGACAATGAGAGTCAAATTATCACGTCATACACACACATGCACATACACATACATATACATATATATATATATATATATATATGAATAAAATTATTGTTTCTTGTCATATATAGTAAGTACCTCTGCATAAAGTCATTGGTAAAAAGAACCAACTACTGAACCGTTGTCACGAATAACGGATGTCACGTGATAACGGAAATTCATACATAGAGAAAGAGACAGAGAGAGAGAGAGAGAGAGAGAGAGAGAGAGAGAGAGAAGAGAGTTTCGAAGTTCTCGAGAGTAGAAGTAGGAACTGAATAAAAAGTATAAAAGAATGAAGAGAAAAGATGGTATACTGGAAGGTGGAGAAGGCATTTCGTGACGAATGACATAGTCACTTTCTACTGATAGCTTTGGCCGGGTCATCTTGTCAAGAGAAAGAGAGAAACAAAAAGAGAAAGACACACACATAGACATACACGCGTACAAACAGTGAAAGAGAGAAAGAGAGAGAGAAATAGGAGAAATGCTACCAATCGTTAACGGTCATTGCATGAGCTTCTCCACTTCGCCATTGTTATTTTGTCGTGCTAAGAGAGCAGATATCTTCGCGAGTGTTGCTCGTAAAGTGGTGTGCGGTTTATGCATATGTGCATACGTAATAAATTGCTTTATCTGCTGATTTTGTATCTGTTCTATCTCTATTTCTCTTTCTCTTTCTCTTTCTCATTGAATTCAATATCTATAATAAACTAGGCCTTAATGATTTGACGTTTAATCGATTCGTTGATCGGATCTTATTTTTAGATTTCTTTTGAAAGAAAAAAAAAGAAAATTTTGTCAGGATCTAAGGTAGAAGAAGAACGTTCGGTTTTCGTAAGATCGTTAAAAGGATCGAATCGTTGTAGTTTCAAGCTCGATACTCTCTATCGTAATGGAAGTCGAGATTCTACACTCGTTACGGTTCTGTCATTATTCTGCGATGGGGCATTCAAAAGGAAGGCGACCGAGCACATCCCGTCTCTCGTTCGATTCAAACGTCGAGATACAACAGTCACTCCGTTATCCTCTCTCTTCCTCCTTTTCTTGCTTTGCTCTCGTTTTCTATCTTTCTCTCTCTTTCTCCCTCTCTCTCTTTCTCTCACTCTTCAGGAATAGATTTAACCCTGAATTATTCGCCGTAGCGATTCCCCTTGTCTCCTTCTCGCATCGTTTTATCGCCTCGAGAAATCGACTCTAGACTCGGCACTAAATTACCGGGTGGCACCGTATACGCGAACGTGATAGACACTCCAACACCTAACGCCAGTCACGCTGAATGCACCGCGTACGCGTTGTGACAAAATCGAAGCCACCATAAACATCGAGACGTTTAATGCCTCATCCGTTTACCATCCATTGCGGAACAATAAAGATTTTTCATAATATTAATTTGATTTCGTTTAAAACGATACATGATGACGATCATTGATATTTATAAATTTCTCGTCTGTCGGTTAAATCTTATGGAAAAAAAAATAATAGTGGTGAAATAGATTATAAAAAAAATATTACGTTTCAATATATTTAATCAATCGAATGATTAAATAATGTATATGTATATATATATATATATATATATATATATTATTATTATTATAATAATTAAAAATAAATTTATGGATAGTTATATATTTAAATTAAATTAAATTAAAAATTAATATTTATATATACATGTGTATTTTTTTTTATTACAATTTTTTAATTAAAAAAATGATCTTAACGATTATTGGTATTTATAGCTTTAAAAAGTTCAAATAGATTTGAACGAAAAAGATAATAATGATTAAATAAGACAAAAAAGTTATATTTTAGTAATCAAATAAATAAATATTGTTAATCATAATTAAATTTATATATTTTAATTGAATTAAATTAGAACAGTATATATTATACTTTAATATCATATAAGAAATTATATATATATATATATATATATATATATATATATATATATATATATATAATTTCTTTCATTGTAATCTCATAATTAATAATACACATTATATCACATATTACATCTAACATATTTAAACTATATATGTATATTTAATAACAATAAATAAACGCATATAGAACATAACAAGATTGCAATTCAATCGAATAATAAATGATAGATAGAATTTGCACGATCTGTCGTCTTCGGTAAAAGACATTTGTGCTTGTCGAATGATCACGAGAATATTGTAATGACAAGAAAAACGACTTCGAAGGATCGAGTGGAACGCTAAGCGCGGCTTGCGTTGTCGATGTCGATAATTTAAAAATAAGTGTGACAGTACGCGGCTGAGATATTGTTAAGCATATATGCACGGTCACCCAGTACCTTAATTCACGACTGTTGAACGTAACGTAGCTATCGAGCTCCGAAGATGAGAGGGACGAAGAAGAAGAGAAGGAGAAGGAGAAGGAGAAAGAGGAAAAGGAAAAGGAGAAAGAGAAGGAGAATGAGAAGGAAAATAAGAAGGAGGAGAAGAAGGAGGACGACGACGAACATCCCTCGAGGCACCTCGCACGCCCCGCGGGTCAAGGCAAGCCGGGCAAGCGTGCGTGGATTGGCTTCGGATCTGCCTGCGTGAATCCACCGCGTGTGCATGTGCACGCTTGTCCTCGCATTGGCGTCGACCATGATGGATTCCGATCGATTTTATATACTTTCTTTTTTTCTTTTTTTTTTACTCTCGCGAATGTTTCAAAATAATCCTCGAGAGGATACAATTAAGGGATTAATTAAAAAATACTATAATTGTTTCCATTGATTATTTGGAATAATCGTAATTGGTACGTGGATAAGTAACGCGAGAGATTTATTTTTTTTTTTTTTAATTTTTCTTTTATATATATATATATATATATATATATATATATATAAATACCTGATTAAAAATCGAAATACCGACCACACTTTTGTCCTTCGTCGTGCGTTTATTTTAAATGTCATACGTATTTATTATTATCCTTCTCACTCTCTCTCTCTCTCTCTCTCTTTCTCTCGATTTATAATTATAAATTAAAGAACGACATGTCCAAAAGACTTTCAAGAGAAAGAAAGAGAAAGAGAGAGAAAGAGAGAGAAAGAGAAAGAGCATAAAGGTCAATAAAATTCCAAGCAAAGTCGAAGGCTACGACAGTGTTAAGGACGCGTGGTACGTTGGTATCTGTATGTATTTCTATGTGCGTACCTGCGTGTTTATGTATGAGTATATAGTATCAACACACATATAAAACGTATATACATTAATATATACGAATACACGTTTATAAAGAAAAGAGACTGGTAAGTCGCACGGAGAGACGCGAAACCTCCTACACGCCTTACACCGTGCCGTATAGCAGCCACTTGACAGCTGTCACCTTCCACGCAGGGGCGACAAGACGCGCGCGCGCGTTCACGTCCATTCGTTCTCTCTCTCTCTCTCTCTCTCTCTTTCTCTCTTTCTCTCTTTCTCTCTCTCTTTTACGGTGATTCATTCGCCACAGGGGGGCACGAGGATCCGGCGACCTCCTGTCAAGGATTCCTTCGTCGCATACCGCCTTCTACTTCGTCGAGGTGACATCGCGCCAAGACGAGATTTAATCGCACGACGTCGCTTACGTTCGAGAAGAGAACGTGGCACACCAAGCCGATCGACCAACCAACCAACCAACCATCCAACCAACCAACCAACCAACCAACCAACCGACCGACCGACCGACCGATCGACCGACCGACCAACGAGCCAACCGACCGATCGACCAACCAACATGCCTCGTCCTCATGAAACTCGAGGCTTGAACTTCGAAACCGATTCCGTATACTTTGGACACGTCCAACGTCGTTGTACGTACATTAGGGTATATATTCAAAATATCGTTGACGTTTCGATAATTACGTTTACTTATTCACAATTAGATTTTATCTTAGATACATATGTATATGATAATATCACGTGTCTCTTCTTTTTTCCCCTCTCCCCTTTTCTTTTTTTATTATTTTATTTTATTTCTTTTCTTCCTTTTTCCTTTTTCTTTCATTTTTTTCCTCTTCGTTCAAATAATCAATACAAAGAATAGTCATTCTATTTACATATACATACATACATACATCCATATATATATATATATATATATATATATATATATATGTGTGTATGTATATCTGCTAGGAAGATCGAAGGGATTTACTTTATTTACAGTTACTCGATCTCATGAGTCCGACAAGCGTGACTCGACGCGAGTGAGGAAGCATTAAAGTCGTTCGATCCAGTATCAAAAGGAATGAGAGAATAAGATGAGAGAATAAGATGAGAGAGAGAGAGAGAGAGAAAGAAAGAGAGGATCTATGGATGTACGACGTACTTACTTATTTACTAAGATGTACTCACTCGTACGTATCGTTCAATGTTGTTGCTGTGGTGTCGAGAGAAGAAGAAGAAGAAGAAGAAGAAGAGACGATGAAGGAAGTGCTAGAAGGTGAAGGGAATCGGCGGGAGAGGAAAGGAGGTGGGTGGCAGTAAGAGGGTGGCGAAGGGGGAGGGAAGGGAGCGAAGAGTTTTCGCATAGCGAGCACGTTGCGGCGCCGTTCGTCTCGGTGCTCTTCGTTAGCTAATGGAATTACTTTAACGCAATGACACAGCGATTACATAATTGTGGGGTTCTCCTCTTGGATATATATATATATATATATATATATGTATATGTGTATGTATGTCTATGTATGTGCGAGAGAGCGCCAGTACGAGCTCTTTGCTTGCGTTAAGCAACGAAGTTCTCTTTCCTTTTCAGTCTTCTACACCCTCTCTCTCTCTCTCTCTCTCTCTCTCTCTTTAAGTACCATACTCCACGTACCAGTACTCCCGTCGATTATTCTCCACGAGAGACAAATGACGTAGCCGCCAAAGAGTAATGAGCGCCAACGAGACCGGCGAGCGTGTCACGTTGAACGCTTCGAACGTGCGTGTCGCTCCGCACGAGAACTTTTAGCCGACGACGTGCCTTTTAACGCAACCTAACGTTCTTCGATCGCAACCCGTTCTTTCTCTTTCTTCTTTTTTCATCTTTCGTTCTCTCTTCCCTCTCTCCCTCTCTCTTTTCGAATACTTCCCGTTTTTCGTGTTAGGTAAACGAAGTATGCAGAAAATATCAAATAGAAATTTGGTGAAATTGATTTCGAATTAGATTTGATTGATGCATTATCTTTGTGGGTATCTCTAATTTTTTTTATAATTATTACATATAATTTGCGAGAACGGTAGTGTTATTATTGATTATTATTATTATTATTATTATTATTATAATATTAATATAACGTTATTAATATAACATTATTGTTAATGTATAATTTTTGTTGTTATTATTATTATTATTATTATTATTATTATTATTATTATTATTATTATTGTTATTAATTCGAGGAAGTATAGATATATTAAAAAAAAAAAGACGAAAGAAAAAAGAGAAAAAAAATTAATTTCACGTTGAAAACAATTTTTATTTTTCTTTTTTTTTTCTATTTTCCTTTCTTTATTTTCGACGATACTTCATCTTCTTTCTTTCTCTTTTTACTTTTTTCTTTTTTCTTTTTTCTTTTTTTTAACGAGTCTCATCCAAGAATAAATTTCCTCGTTGATACTCGAAGCTATTACGACAGATCAATTTTGGTTTTATATTTGATTGATGGAAATTTTCAAACGTGATTTTTTTTTCTTTTTTTTTTTTTTTTATACGCATAGAATCGAGGGAAAAAATAAGCAAAAAGAAAGAAAGAAATCGGAAGGCGAAAGATCGTTTGTATGGTGTAAGTATGTACTTACGTATGGTGTTATCAACATCTAACATTTTACTTTCTCGCTCGATAATTCGTGTTCTACAACTTCGTCGATCCTTACTACGTGGGAAAATAAGAAAAACTCGATCGCAGATAAGTGAGTAAGTAACGAGAATCGATATCTCCGACGTTTTCGTCTTTCCTCGTTAGATCATCGTAGAAGAGAGACCGATACTTCCCAGTTTCCGCGAAAGTCGAACGTTTCAAGGGGAAAAAAAGGAGCCCCGCTAAACGTGGATGGTTAGTGAGTTGGCTTATGGGAAGTCGGCATTGCCTTAATCAGACGCACTTGGGATGAGCGGTGCGCTAACGATCGATGGGATTACGCAATCGTAGAATAATCATCGATCATTTCGTCGTCGAACGTGAACGGTATGAGAAAGAAAAAGAGAGAGAGAGAGAGAGAGAGAGATAACCATAAGTTTTAACGAAGTTTGGAAAACCGGTTTATGACGGCAGAAGTGGTGTTATAACGCGACAGGGTCACGTAATCCTCACACTAATACTTCATCTTTGAAATTAGCTGTTTTTGATATAGAGTGTAATAAGATCGATAGAATCGATATGAGTGTTGAAAAAATTCAATAAGTTTATCTAATTTATATTTGTTTATATACATTGTTATTTATATATATTTGTTTATATATATATATATATATATATTCATTTCATAAGGATACATAAGGATATATACATATCGATACAAAGGATACATATCGATATATACATATATATATATATTAAATGCATTAACTATATATATACAAATGTTTAGTGTATAACTCGATTGTTTTTAATGATGTCAAAATTGTATTGATCATATATTTAAAAATAAAGATCTTGAGAATAGTGTATATATTTAAAATATTCTTTGTTAACGAATATTTGTATATATATATTTTCAGAATTTTTTATTTTCACTTTCGTATTATATTAAAAAAAAAAAAAAACAAAACAAAAAAAAAAGAAAGAGAGAGAAAAAAAACAAGACCGATCAATAGATACATCCATATAAGTATAGTTCGAGAAATATACTACTATCAAAATCGTTTGATATATTATACTGCTATATTATTTTTAGTTTCGTGTAGGAAGTAAATATATATATGTATATATATACGTAGAAATTCATGGTAACGTGACAAAGCTACATGTCTGTCGCCTACGTTTAATAGGAAGGATCGAGGAGGACGAAAGGAAAGGCTCGTAAGACGTCGTTGTTGTCGTCGTCGTCATTGTTGAGTTATTCGTTTCTTTAGCTTTCAGAAAGAGAGAGAGAGAGAGAGAGAGAGAGCGAAAGAGAGAGAGAGAGTGAGAGAGAGAAAGACATACAGAGAGGGACGAGGACACAACTCGGTCGATCGCACATTCGCACAAGGAGAGCGGCGTTAATCACGCCACGTGGAATACGCCGAGAGCGAGACTCCTTCGATATATCAATGTCCATTAAATCCCCTTGGATACGGGGAAAACGCGATTTATATGGGTCAACGAGCGCGACCGATGCGAAACTCAGCAGCTCTCTCTCTCTCTCTCTCTCTCTCTCTTTCTCTTTCTTTCTTTCAATTACTTTTGATCGAATCGAATATTTGCCGTACCAACCATCGTTCGCTCCTTTCCTTAAATTTTATTACAACTGAAAAATGTAATTCATCTCAAATAGATATCCTAATAGTAAGATAAGAATCAATTTTGATGGATAGATTTAAAACGATACAAAGCTGAAATCTGAATTTGTTCAATCATTTAATTATTATAAATTCTATTATTTAAAGCTTTTATCATTTTTTTTTTTTCCTTTTCGTTTTGTATAATTATTTCATTAAATAATATTCACAAGTTTTACACATACATATATCAGTATCAATATAAGTGTATAGACATTGTGCCAATTATAAAAAAGGATAGTTGGTTAATTAACAGGAAAAAAAAAAAAAATAAAAAAGAAAGAAAGAGAAAAAGAAAACATGTTAAATGTAATGACTGGATTTGCGTTTGGAGTATTTTATAAGTTACGAAATTTTATACTAGAAAAAAAAAAAAAAAAGAAAAAGAAAAGAAAACCAGATTTCTTTCGATATATAAATCGTAATCTTCTGGGACATGGAAGATAACATTTTTTATTCTCTGTTTTATTTGAGAAGAAAAAAAGGAAGAAAAAGAAAAAGAAAAAGAAAATTGAAGGCACCCTCTTTGCTCGATGGGATGATACGAAGAGGAAAGAGGAGTCTTCGTATATACATTCGGCTTCCTTCACCCTTTTAAAGAAAGTGTAGAAGGGTGGATTTCCTTTTTCCCTGGGGTGCCACGAAGCTTTACGCGGGCGTTTTCATCATACGGCTCCTCGCGATTAAGTCGTCTCGCTTTTAAAAATGCATGCAATTAGCTGTGTGGCCGCAACTAAACGAGCTCAGAGCGATCTACTTATTTCTTTCTTAGTCTTATTTCTTCGAAGGAGAGAAAGCTTAATTCCAATACGACGACGATCAAACCCCCTTTTACCCTTATTTTCTCTCTATTTCTCTCTCTTTCTCTCTCTCTCTCTCTCTCTCTCTCTCTCTCATAGCTTAGCACGAATGACAAAATTACGATCTACCGGGTGTCGTTAATATCACTGACTCGAAACAAAAGGGGAAAGGAGGGGTAAAATGATCTGCGAGCTACGGACGACCTTAAAGCGATTTTGTCTGAGTTACGATCAAAAAGGGTGTCTGCCTGCGAGTGTTTTTTAAATCGATATGCGAGAACTGCCCGAGTCCATGCTTGATTCTTTTTCTTTTTCTCTCTCTCTCTCTCTTTTTTTCTTTTTTTTCTCCTTCTTAATCTTGATGTCTGC